>NW_009201272.1:131295-161933 GCF_000690835.1 Fulmarus glacialis
AGTGCATAAAAATGTAGCATGATACTCTGCACATCTCATGGAGTTAAGCTAAAATCTTGCGCTTCTGAAATCATTAATCTTATTACTAATATGTATGTGGCAGAAAGCTACAGAAACAGATGAGTACTTTGCTAATGCTGCAATTATTTTTTTGTATATTAAATGAATTTGATACAAAACTCCTGATTGAGCAGCATTTTCAGAAGACTTGCTTATCAGATCCTTGAGCAGAGGTATATCGCAGATGTCTATAAAGGAATATTTTTCTTGCACTGAATAGTTTATATTCTCCTACATCTTCCTTACAGGAGTTCCTAGTCCTTTTAGTCACCTTACCCTTTATCCACTACTAAAATATGCTATTAATATTAGCATGTGCTGGTCAGCAAAGCGAGAAGCAGTATCCTCTGCTTCATGAATATCACATATACATTAATGTTCACAATGCTGCTGCCCACATAATTCATTCAGATTAGTTAGCTGATGCGAATTCAAGAGAGATGTCTAAGATGAAAACAAATGTGCTCTTCAAGTTTTACCATATTGCTTAAAATTTGCTTATCTTGCTCACATTTCTAACTGAGTAGGTATAGTTTAAAGGGCAACTGAAATTTTTTGTAGATGGCAATTACTATTCAATATTAATAGAAGGTGTCATACTAAAGTCCTAACCAAGGAACTTGCAATCCAGAGGGAATATAAATTCTTCCCTCAAAATATGCCCTGTATTCTTCCACTATGCGTTGATGCATTTATACTTGTACAATTTAACATTTGCTTTTAAAAAAAGAAAAGATGACATTTGACTGCATATGGAATTGTAACTGGAAACATAGCTAAATTATTATAACACATGTCTAAACAGGTGGGTAATATTAAAGTCTTAAGTGTTTCTGCTTTCAGTAACACAGCTCTTCGAAAAAACCCTTTAAGCATGTCAGACCAGTTTTATAAACTCTTCTGTTTTATTTTTAGAGTAGCATTTGCTACTGTGTATTTTCTCACAGGCAGATATTTTTTTTTGTCCAGCAAGACACTCTTCCCCTTACTTTAATCCAGTCACGAACATTGCTGGGTTATGAAACACTTATATGGACAGAACTCATCAGAGGGAAGGTTTACTTCTCTCTTATGTATCCACCAGCCTGCGCCTAGTCTTTTACTGCATCATCGGGTTGTAGCAGTCCCTTACATTAGGAAAAAATCTGTTTTGGCCTTCCCTTCTGCATTAATCCTTCTCTTCTGCATTAATTTGAATGTTCAAGTTAGGCCAGAGCTTAAAATAATTCAATCTACTAAGGTTTTCAACAAAATATTTTAACTTTCCGAACTTTATTATTTTATTTACTCTTCAAAAATGCTGGAATCATATTAGAAAAAGATTTATCTGAATGGCAAGCAGAAATCATTACCCAGGCAGATAAACCTATAAAGCATTAAAATTTATCTTAACACAAAATACAGGGCCTGGTTGTGGCGCACACTGCCTATTTGTCTAATGGACATGTAACAGAGAAATAGTCCAAATGAGCTTAATAAATCTCTTTCTTAAACTCACAAAAGAGCACATCCTCACTTCCATAATTCTATTAGAGTCTGCTCCTTTGGAGGAGATGAAAGAAGAGATAACCTCTCCATTCAGAATATAAAATAGCAATTGTTCAGCTGATGATTGGAATATTTCCAGTAGAAGGACTTAATCATGGAACAAAATTAGCTCAATCTGACCTTTTTAGAGAATAATGAAAAAATAAGTTTTTTGCAAATGTCTTCCTGGAATAACTAAAATAAGGAATAATTTACTTAACTTTTTTTACAAGAGCAAAAGGTGGTAGCGTATGATAGCAGCATTCTTAGTGAGATGACAGTCCAAGAATAACAAGACAGCGTTTGCAGAAAGGGATAATACATTTTAATAGACTAGCTGATACGGTTTGAAAAACAGACAAGCTTTCAGACACACAAGCCCTTTTCAGCAAGAGCAGGTTCATCTCTGTGACTCAAAATTGCTAGCTTAATATCTAGATAGTAGTGTAATGATCGTGTCATCGAAATGCATAGAAATGTATGGTATCAATATTAATTACGTTCTGAAAGCTCCTCTTGGGATAAAGACAAAACACAGTGTTGCAATCTCTATTTTATCCAAGTGATAAATAGAGGTAAAGTACTTGCACCCACAGACCTGCAGACTGGATATGATGCTGTGCATTAAAGCATTTCTCTACAGGAGTTTAGTTAGATGAGTTTATCTGTATTGAGGCACTCCTCGCTAGGAAAAAAACTGGAAAGAAAAACCTCATCTGCTTTATCAGTCCTATCTCTGATTTCATGATATTTTGAATGCTTCTAAGCCATGCTGATACTACTGCATACAAGAAAAAAGGCATGAACAGGTGGCGATATTAACAGGCTTCTTATGGTTCTGAAAAATGAGATAGAAATGTTTCATGTCATGAAAGTCAACATCAATAATCATCCATCTTGTGTAGATATGGAAGTCAGCCAATGTGGTTCTTGCTGAGGAGGCGTGAGATATTTCTTTTGCATCGGAGCTGTTGCTCTGGACACAAGTCATAATTTGTCTAATATAGATGAATGAGGAGAATATTACTAATACTTCCTTTTTTTTTCCCTTTTATCTTTTTTTTTTTTTTTTTTTTTTTTTAAATAAACTGAAAGCTCCCTCTTCTGGCACATTTCCTGAACTGAATGCAAGGTTCCTGATGTCTACTTTAAGCAACAGGAGACATTTCCTCTTTTGCTCTCTTTTTAAGATCCTTTTCGCAAAGATTCTTTAAAACTAGTATATTTATAGTTTCCCAAGTGTTTCCCATTTCCCCACCAAGCTTTGGGGCTTGATGTGAACTCATTTAACAGCAGGGGATTGCCCTAAAGCTTTACCTATAATTTTCATCTGTTGCTTTTCCAGGCAAAGACTTACTTGCTTTCCACTTTGCTGCATATTATACACAGTATGGAAAACAGCTTTTTCAGAAAGTTTGAGTGTTAGCATTAGTTTTCCTTCAGGGTGATCACTGTGTCTCAGCTATAACCCTACCATCTATTTTCCTAATAAGTGCCTTGGAATCAACAGGGTCTTTTTGAACCAATGCTGCAGCAATGCTGAGAGCAGATCCCGTCCAGGCCCAGGGAATCTGCAAGCCAGGGGAAGGGGAAAAAGCAAAGCAGGACTTGTTTAGGGAGCAGTTTTGGTAACTGCTCTAACTGCTCTCATCTCATTGCTGCCTGTGTTTCAAAAAAAGTCAGTGTCAATCGTTCCTCTAATCCCTTAAATCAGTGCAGTCATTTATGTGCTTAATATGATAACTGATTTGTCACTGATTTTCTACAGTCATATACTTACACAAAAAAGACTTTCCCAGCATGTGCAGCCACAGGATCCTGTAGTTCCCATTTTAATTTTGTTACAGTCACTGGTACCATCCCTCAACTCCAAGCAGGCTGACAAAGGCAGTGAGACTGGTTAGGAAGCTTTCATTAGATTTGCTGTCATAGATTCAAAGACATCATCTCTCTGTGTCCTTAAAAAATATTTATGGGGGACAACATTTTACTGGAGCGTGAAGACAGGAACGAATGCTTCTGTGCAGGAAAGATTATACTGGGGCCATCCTTTCACATAGGCATGCACACCAGCCCCTCTGGCCACACAGAAGAAAAAGAAAGGGAGTGAAGCAGAGTAAAATAACATCATATTCATCTCAACTCAGTACCGAGCTCTAATAGTAGAATGAGAATGAATTAATTATATTTATGACTTCCTTTCTGGGCTTTCCCTGAATATCAAGGTGGTATTTTCTTTTATGGTAGTGATGCTACTTTGCTTTTTTAAGTAGTAGTTAAGTAGTAAATGTGACAGGTTTTAATTGTAGAATAGTGGTTATTTTAAAGTCTAGTATCAGAGTAACAATTTACTATGGCTACAGTGAATGAAGTATGCCCATTAGACTTGGTACATTAGGTCTGGAATTGGGAGAATTGCTGGCCTGGCACCTTATCCCACTTTCCTGTTCCCTCTCCATGGTAACAAAAGTCAGGACTGACCTACACAAACAAAGCTGCTCGCCCTAAACTCAGCATAGCCCAGCTATGGAGGCAGCGAGGCCAATTAGTTTTCAGTGCGGTTTACAGCAAAGAAGGTCTGTTAGTATAAATGTCTACATCTATGACAGAATACCAAATGTAAGCTTGCGGTTTGAAGTCAAATCATCATAATAATAAAGTAACAAATGACATGTTCATTATATACATGAATATAGATACACGCATGCACCTATCTGTACTCTTGTTAAACCCTTACTTCATATACATATACGCACACGTGTCTTTCTTCTTAGAAATGTCTCAAAAGCTGCTTTTATTGTCATAATGAAACAGTAGGACTCCTTTGAGAACCATTTGTCTGAAAAACTACTGTAAACTTCTTTTGAGTAGGCTGTCTGCACTCAAGAGAGTTAAATCAGTAGAACTCTGATGAGACTAGAAGACCCACTAATATCTAATTAATGTGGAAATAATTGTTGTAATGGTTGCATTTCTCTACAAAGCATGTACTGAAAAACAGTTACACTGTCGATTTAGTGAGCATTAAATCAGTTTGATATGCAAATGGAGGTGCTGGGCTACTTCGTAATGCTGGTATTATTTAAACATTTGTTTATTAAGCTGAGAAAATTGGAAATGGCAACAAATGGGAACCAAAAGCAAAGCAATGTCTTTTATCAACACAGACTTTCTTCCAAGTTTTTATTGTCCATTTTTAGAGTCAGTAGGCTCTAATGACAAGAGTAACAGCAATACTAAATATGAGGGTACTGCTGGGAGTAAAGCGTAAAACAGTTGTTCCTGCACCTGATGCGTTCTGCCGTTTTTCTTCCAGTATGAATGAAAGGGAGCAATTCTTGTGCTCTCCCCTGAGCTCTTATCTTTTTGATTTTAAGGGGTCACGGAAACAGCTTAAATTGTCTTTATCCATTTAATGTAGATTCAATTAACTCAGGTTAATGACTATGGGACGGAGCTCAGGGAGTTGAGAGCTGCTCACATTGTTCAACCTGGCTTGTGCTGTGACATAAGCTGCATTTTGGGGGGGGAGAAAAAAGGAAAAAATAGTATGTTGCCGGGACATAACCAAACACAGTCTACAGAGAAGTGTAACCGTTGCCTCTTATGGCTGCACCTAAGTACAGAAGTGCAATACACAGTTGACCAAATCACTTACAAAATGACTGCAGCATATCTGTTTGCTAAACCTTTACTCTTAAACTTAGTACAATCAACACGAAGTCTTTGGGAGTAATACGCTGTGACCTGTTAAGACTTAGATGAGTATTTTGCCTGGGATGTATCTTCATCTTTCCTACATTAATATATCATGGCCAAAAGAGTGAATACCAAATAATTTGTTTCAGGAAGAGTACAAAATTGCAAATTGTTGTCCAGTGAATATGGAAAATTATGTAGTTGCATAATATTTAATAGCATCTACTTTTGAAATCTTACTTAGAAGATTGCAAAAGGATTACTCAGAAGAGCAATTGCTAACCCTTTTTTTTTTTTTCATTTACATTCACAGGATTTTTGAGCACTGGGGACCAAGCAGCAAAAGGAAACTATGGCCTCCTTGATCTAATTCAAGCTTTGCGATGGACTAGTGAAAATATTGGGTTCTTTGGTGGTGACCCATTAAGAATAACTGTTTTTGGATCTGGTGCAGGCGGTTCATGCGTCAATCTGTTGACTTTATCCCATTATTCTGAAGGTAACCGTTGGAGCAATTCAACCAAAGGTATTATGCAGGTTGCAAATTTTGACAATTTTGGTGTCTGCATGCCACCGCCATTAGTACTATGTGATGCTCTGTATATTCTCTTTGTTCCTATGAACTGTTGAGTTCAGCTGAATATTTAGCAAACTTTTTAAAGGCTGTGCAAGCCACCTTCTCCCTCAGCTCTTCTGTGCATGTTTAAATTTTGGGTCACTTTCTTCTTTTTCCTATGGAGCTTTGTAGAAACACTTTATAACAGACTTCTGAACAGCATTTTCTCGGTGCATCATTTTTGTCTCTTTTCTTTCCTACCTAAGGGTGTCCCTTTTTGGAAAACCAGTCAATCATGCTCACAGTAGATGAGGTCGTCTATATTCAGACAGTCATGAAAGGCATGTTTAGTTACTCATGAGAAGCAGAATTTAAAGAAAACTAAAATGACACAGTTTCTCTTTTCAGGCTAACAGCTGAAATGCTTAAAACTATTATTTTGTGTGAAGGAAACAAGTACCTAGTTCAGAAATCTTTTGTCTGAAACTGCATGAACTTCACTTGCTGTCATCTAATAAAAGAATGGTTGAATGTTTTGCATGCATGATCCAAAATTGTCAAAGCATCCAAGTTGCAAATGGATTTTCTTCTATATGTTTTTTCCTATTCCATAACTAACACCTTTTCTCTCTAGTTGAGGCAGACAGCAGGGAATTAAAAACATGCTGTTTGAGGCACCCAATTTTTTTCCTATGATTTTTGCACCAGAGTTCCACACAGTTTCGCTCATTTGCATGGCTATTGCTTATTGATCACATTACTTTTGTCTCACTGCTTTCACACATTTTTATCTGTATTGTTTAGCTTTACCAGGGACATCACACTGTGCCCTGTGCATACAATCCTCCACTAACTTATATTGCTGTATCTCCATGGGGGACTAATTGGCCAGTCATAAAAAAATAATTCCACTGACATTAAAAGAGCTGCATTTACTCAAAGTCATAATGCAAAGCCCACTGAAGTGGGTGACACTCAGTGACAGAAGTGACAGATTCTTTAGATTAGGCCTTTACACTATTTTAAATGAGAGAAAAATACAGCTTTTACAAGAAAAGTCTAGTGGAAAATAGACTGTGGTTTAAATTTTAGTCTATTTCCAGAATTTGATTTTTAATGTAATCTTTTTTTCCATAACTACCTGCAGTTAAATAGGAAATATTTATAAACTGGCCTATAAGAACGAGATGTAAGCATTACCTCATTACACTGTAATCTGAGGGTCACACTGCACCATCTTTTTTCATCAGAACTCACAAAAATAACTTTTGTCATAGAGGATTTAGCTTAAGGTTGAATGAGGAGATCTGGTTTATCCTCCCCTAATTCTTACTTGATCTTAATCTTGATCTTCTTGATCACACGACATTAATGTGAAATGCCACATTTACAATATCTGGACAGTCATGTGTTGCCTCTTATCAGCAAATTTTACCCTGTCATTTTCTAACACGTGGCAGAATTCTGCCAGGAGCAGAATTTGTTTAGGGAAACTGATGCGGTAATTTGCCAAGAGAGGAGATCAAAGGATTCGGGAGGGGATTGGAGAGGGCTTACAGATGTATACTTAAAATCCAATTGTAAAAGTAAATTTTTGAGGATTTCTTTTATAAGAAAGCAAAAACATGCTTTATTGAAATTTGGATTAAACAGAACAATGTGCCACACCCCCATGTATGTTATGTTTCATTTGGGGATAGTTAGACCTGCCATTAAAAAAAAGTATTAAAATAAAAATTGGTCAGCTTCAAATAAGAAAAGTTATTTCAAGTTTTCAAACACTTTCAAATGTCTTATCATTTTCAAAAAAACTTTTGTTTCACATTATTAACCATTCTTTTTCATAAGCTGTAAATTCGGATGCTCTCTTTGCTTCCTTCATCTCCCTTTGAAAGGATCCCTTGGTAGTTGAGAGGATGCATTCGGCCTATTTCAAGATGGTGCTGTTCATAGCTGCCCATCTGCAAGTGGGCAGAAGAGCACCCATCTTTAGAAAGTGTTCTGAAAATGTAGATGAATATATGCAAATTATTATTATTTGGTGAGACTGAACAGGAGTCACAAAATTATATGGTCCATTGAACATTTAGATCTTCTTTCCACCAGTCTGAAGCCCATAAGCTATAATAATCATACACATTATCAGATAAAAATGCAGTGCTCCATCCTGTGTAGTACCAATGTCTGCCAGGAATTATGTGACAGAATGAAAATAATTTTTCATACTATTGTTCATTTTTCACTAAATGGTTTGAGAGGAGGAATATTTCCATAAGAATTCTTCAGCAGAAGGAGGGATGTTTAGTTTCATTTCCTAAGATAACTTTATGGCCAGAGGACTTGACCACTTTTACTTAATCCAACATTTAATATTTATGTAGCACTTAGCAAACCATAGTGTTTATATCAGCATTTTCTTACACTTTCTGTCCTTGTTCAGAGATATTTAATAAAGCAATAAAAATAGATTTACACAATATGCAAAAAAGAAACATTATGAAGTATTATGAAATACATCGTCGTGAAAATTCAGTTTTGTCATTTATTACAATGCCTGGCTCCTCTGTGGTAATTCTACTGACTTTGAGCTGATTTATACTAGCTCAATATCTGACCTTGTAAACACACAAATATATTTTTACCTGCTTTATAACTCAAGTTCTTTCTTATTATTTACTCATATCTCGCAAGGGAATAATATCTTGGATACTACTTCTCATAAATTTAAGAAGAGGCTTGAGTTTACTTATTTCAGTCCCTACGCTTACCTGATTTTAAGACTTTTGGATTTGGACCTAATATAGTCTAGAATGATTTTAAAATTCCTCAGAAGCTTGTAAAATGTTTCCTGCTGGCAACGGATTCCAACTAACTTCTGAGTGTACAGGGTCTGGTACTGCAATAGAGGCTGTAAAAGCATGTCTCTGACTTGATTTAGAGGCTATGGGAGTTTTTTATCAATAGAAATATGTTACTTATCAAAGTAAAAGCCATCTTTTGCATTATTGCAATGAAATTTTGAGGTAAACTGAGCACCTTAACTCCAGTTCCTTTAGGGGGAGTATCCAGCTATTCATCAAGCATTGGACCAAAGAATACATTCTTAGCAAAATTAAGTGAGTGAGGCCAGATGTCACTTCCAGTCCCTAAGCAACTACCAAAGCCAGTGGAATTACTCCAGGCACCTATCAGCATAAGTAAAACCAAATTTTGACTCATATATCTTAAATCAACATAACTTACATATACTGTGGACCATTTTGTATTACCCACAGTGAGCTATAGGAGGTAGGGTCCAGGATAAAATATTTTCCAGTAATTAGTGCAAAAGACGTGCTTCTGAAATGAGCTGGATGCACTTCCATGAAAATGCAAAAGGTCACAGGTACCTAAATACAGTCTACGTCTCTGACATGAGAGATGAGCATTATTTTGTGCAAGGTTCAGACTCCAAATGTCTTTCAGAACCCGAACTGCCCTCCCCAAAGGGAGCAGGAAAAGGCAAAGCCCCAAACAAAGGAAGCACAAGAAGTATTGGAACAAGGGTGGAGTTTTGATTGCATTAAAGTCAATAGCAAAAAAATTGGATTGATTCATTGACTACAAGGGAGTGAGGCTTTCATCCATGATATGCTCAAAAATGCTTACAGAAGGGAGAGGAAAACGTCAATTTAAACATATTTTGTTATTTCTATGAGTAGAATTCCTGGTCCAGAGTGCTAGTTAAATCAGCATAAATTCAAATTAATTGCACTGAAGTGTTTGGGATTTGCTACAAGTTTATATGCAGCGCCAGATCATGCTCTCTCTCTCCCCTAAATGAATAGCTGAACATATGTTTAAATCTCTGAATTACAAAGCCTAAATAGTGTAAAATATATCATTTCCCTTTTTATGTAAGTGTGATCACTATAAACCTTTGTTAAAAAAACTCTTTACAGAAAGGATCTTAACTCTTAGACACTTATAAATTTAATAGCTGCCTAGGACCTTCTCATGTATTACTCCAGAATATAAACTTTTGCTATGATATACAATTCAAAAACACTGCACCTCTCAAACCAAGTTGAATCCCAAACAAAACATTAAAAAGCAGTATATGAGGTTTATTTAACACATAGTTGTATGCACGCATGCTGCTGATGGCTTGAACAGTATCCAGAAATTCGATCCATTTCAGAGACTTGTTGGCTTTGCCTCCAACCTATAAATTGCTTTAACTTTAGGAATTTCTTTCAAGCTAATAGTGTTATCCTACATAAAGTAATGCCACTTCTTTTTCTTCCTGTGTTTCTTTTGAAAATTTGTTCCTCAGCTGGACTACATTGAGGTAGAATAATTTGCTTCAATTTCTGCACATATTGCATTTATTTTGTATGCATTACCTGTAGGTACAATGACAGTCAGATCTCACCATCTTGTGTATTTAAGTATTATTAAGATTCAAGTATCTCTTCTGTTAAAGTTTTCTATTGTTTCAAAGAACTCCTTTGAATCTTTCAAGTATGTAGCTGTTTCAAGGTCACTTCAGTAGTTTTTAAATATTTCTCCCCACAGGACTTTTTCAAAGAGCAATAGCTCAAAGTGGAACAGCTCTCTCCAGCTGGGCAGTTAGTTTTCAGCCTGCAAAATACGCCAGGATGTTGGCTACAAAAGTTGGTTGCAACATGTCAGACACTGTAGAATTGGTAGAATGTCTACAGAAGAAGCCTTATAGAGAACTTGTCGACCAGGACATTCAACCAGCAAGATACCATATAGCCTTTGGACCAGTAATTGATGGTGATGTGATACCAGATGATCCTCAGATATTGATGGAACAAGGAGAATTCCTCAATTATGACATCATGTTGGGAGTTAACCAAGGGGAAGGGTTAAAATTTGTTGAAAACATTGTGGATAGCGAAGATGGCATATCAGCTAGTGATTTTGACTTTGCAGTTTCCAATTTTGTCGATAACTTATATGGATACCCTGAAGGCAAAGATATATTGAGGGAAACGATTAAATTTATGTACACGGACTGGGCAGATCGACACAATCCTGAGACCAGAAGGAAAACACTGCTGGCTTTGTTTACTGATCACCAGTGGGTTGCACCAGCAGTGGCTACAGCAGATCTTCACTCAAATTTTGGATCGCCTACGTATTTCTATGCCTTCTACCATCATTGCCAGACAGATCAGGTACCTGCATGGGCAGATGCAGCCCATGGAGATGAGGTTCCTTACGTACTAGGAATCCCCATGATTGGTCCTACTGAATTATTTCCTTGTAATTTCTCCAAAAATGATGTCATGCTAAGTGCGGTGGTGATGACGTACTGGACAAACTTTGCAAAAACTGGGTGAGTACCAGATGATAAATAATCTTGTATACAAACTCAGGATATAATGATGCGGTGCTTTCCCTTGGTTATCTCCCTTGGGAATGTCTGTGTACTTGTAGGATGAATAAGAGATTAAGAATTGGGTTGAATATTTATGTTTATTGTAATGTCCCTCAGCTCACTTATACATTCTAGCAAAAAGAGGGAAAAAATATCTTTGCGAACACTCTGCATGAAGAAATTAAAAAAATACTTGTACACAAAAATAATTAGGGGATCCCCAGAAAAGTGCAAAACTAAGCATTTAACATATGTGTATAGTTAAAAATGGTTATATTAGCAACTGACTTTACTCCAGCGCTGATAATATTTTCATCCCATGAGACAGAAAATTATATAAATATTGCATCAAATATAATACAGCTTATTTTAATAATGTATTTTGTTTTAAATTGAGACTTCTGGCCATAAAATATGTGACTTTAAACTTGAAAAGTTTTGTTATTTTCATTAATTCTTCTTTCACTGGTAGTTCAAACCACTTTTCTACCTTTGGCCATTGGACTCTAAGTCGCTATGTGTTATACTGGGTTATGCCCTGCCACGGTCTTTCCCCTCTGGAAGGCCACAGGTAACTGCATATGAACTGAAATGCTGAGCTTTATGAGCTTTATGTTACTAAAAAAGAAAAGCAAAGCTTCATGTCCTCTCACACTGGTCTCTCATAGACATTTGTCTGCATAACCACATTGCTGGCAATCTGTCCTCAGCAGTAAAAGATTTCAGTGTGAGAGATGCTAGCATTTTGGGGAAATAGGGAAGTTGCTGAAGTCTATGTAAAAGAAGGGTTCGTTTGCATAATGCTGTTTCTAATCAAGATTATTAAGGCCTCTAATTTTAGGAAATAGCATTCTGCTCTGTCCAAAGGCAGACTTAAACATTAAGCATAAAATCGTAATTATGTTAATTTTATAATTCCTTTTGAAATACTTTGTAACATTGGAGATTTTTTTTTTAGTGACCCAAATCAACCAGTGCCGCAAGACACAAAATTCATCCATACAAAACCAAATCGTTTTGAAGAAGTAGCATGGACCAGATATTCTCAGAAAGACCAACTGTATCTTCACATTGGATTAAAACCACGAGTTAAAGAACATTATAGGGCCAATAAAGTGAACCTTTGGTTGGAACTGGTACCTCATCTGCACAATCTTAACGACATTTCACAGTATACCTCTACCACAACTAAAGTGCCATCAACTGATAATACTTTCAGACCAACAAGGAAAAATTCTGTTTCTGTTACTTCAGCCTTTCCTACAGCCAAACAAGATGATCCCAAACAACAACCAAGCCCATTTTCAGTGGATCAAAGGGACTATTCAACAGAATTGAGTGTTACTATTGCAGTTGGTGCATCTTTGCTGTTCCTGAACATTTTGGCTTTCGCAGCATTGTACTACAAAAAAGACAAGCGGAGACATGATGTTCATAGGAGATGTAGCCCACAACGTACTACTACCAATGATCTTACCCATGCACAAGAAGAGGAGATAATGTCCCTCCAAATGAAGCACACTGACTTGGATCATGAATGTGAGTCCATCCATCCACATGAGGTGGTTCTTAGGACCGCCTGTCCCCCAGACTACACGCTAGCTATGAGAAGGTCTCCTGATGATATTCCCTTAATGACACCCAACACCATCACAATGATTCCCAACACTATACCAGGGATTCAACCCCTACACACATTCAATACATTTACCGGAGGACAGAACAATACTCTGCCCCATCCTCATCCCCACCCCCATTCACACTCAACAACCAGGGTATAGCCAGACAAGACGAAACAAACTTTATTTTTTGATGGATTTCAGTAGGTGATATTACTGAAGATTACTTGGCTTTCAACCTACAAGACTCTTACTATTTAAATATGGAGGAATATTATGTGAATATACATATCAAGAACTTTTGGGGTTTTGAAAAAAATGAATTGTACATATATCAAATGAACTTAAGAAACAAACAAACAAAACAAAAGAAAAAACAAAAAAACCCAACTGTTTGCAATTGCTTGAAGCAGTTGTCCTGAATGATACTTTTTCATTCACATTCAAGTATTAATTTTTTGAAGATTTAAGTTACATAATGGAATTAGGCATGTGCAACACAAACAGGAAAGAACTATGACTGAAAATTTTAAAAACCTATAAATATGCACAAGGGACACACTAATGGAATGTCAGATAATTTTCACCAATTTTTATTTGGACCTGTTTTCTTGTGTAGACCATATTTACATATTTGAATAAGTACACAAAGCACCAATGCTGTTAAGGCCTTAGAAAGGGGCTCATGCTGAAATCTGCCAGTCAAAGAAGTTTTACAGCCTGGCAGGTACAACATTATCACATAAGTGCTGTCAGTATAAAAGGTGTGGGAATAAAGGAAACTGGATATTTTTAGCACGATGTGCATGATAATTTATATGCTTGGTGGCTGTGCTGCTGATTAAGCCGTAATTAAAATTCTTCTCATCCCATTGGAGTTTTTAATAGAAGCTTTCTCTATCAATTGGCACAACCTAAAGAAGTTTTTTAAAGGGGCAAAAGTAATTACAGTAAAATATTTCATGGTAGCTTCAGAAATAGAAGGAATTGCAACAGTTCTTAAAGATACTTATGGCATTCTAGGTATACAGTGGTGAACCCTTGCTGGTACGAATCCCAGACAAAAAAATCTGTATTATTAATGTTCTTTTTCCTTTCCACCTAAATAATTTCTAACTTTAACATAACTATAACTTCAATGGAGTCTCCTTTGATGAAGGATTTATAATCTGCTGTGATTTAGTTACAATATATTCAGTTCAAATTGGTAAGGTAAAGTGTGTCCAAAAATTTAATTGCAATGATATTTTGCAATATAAAAATGCCCCAATATTACCGCTCTGATTACACCTTTCAGTTTATTGTTTCAACTCATGTTGCATGTTACAAAGTTTACTTATAATACTTTAATATAAAGTTAATTCCCTTTTTGCTATACATTAGCTTTGCCATTCAAATGAATTCTCTAGACCAGATGGCAACAGTGTAGAAAAGGAGGGTATGTAAGAACGGGGAGAGAGCCAACAACTGGAAATTTTAAAATCTGAATACTACATATGTTTGTGTGATTTGAAATGAATGTTCTAAAATCACAAGAAATTTTTCATTCCCCTGTTGCTTTCCAGTAATTATATACCCTGGTCCTTTCAAAATGTTTGTATATGTAATCAGATGTACATTTATATAAAAGAAATAATTGAGATGGACTTAAGAGCACATCCCTGATAAATACTTTCTCTCTTACCTGTACTATATTTCTATTAGACTAAAGTTATGTGATTTTTTTTTACATTTTTTCAAATTACTAGCAATTTTGATAGTTTGTAAGATAATGCGAAGAACTTTCTCTGACAAACTAACTGCAGTAACAGAAACATTTCTTTTCAGTTACTCTTTTTCAAGAATGAAAGCTTATTACACACAAAAATTGTATACTACTTGATGGAAAATTACTTTGTACTTCTTGGCCATATTACTGGTCACTGAGTGAAATAAAGATAATCTGGATAACGAATATTATTCCAATGCTAAGAGACCTGATCTTTGCTCATTAAAGAGCTAAAATGTTTATTGCTGTTTTGTCATTTTTTAATGAAGTAATGGTAACTGTCTCAAATAAAGAGTAATATCTTAAGACCAGTCTGGTTTTTGAAGACATGAACATGCCTTCTACAACTAATACAACCACATATTTATGGGCCAGTCCCACCTACAACCATTTCTTACAGAAATACTGACGTTGTGACTGTATGATGTCTTAGTATTACACACAACTCTCCCCTAGTTTTCAGGAATAAGTTAAAAATGCAAATACCAACACCAAAAAAAAGCCAAGGAACAGGCCTACTTGAAATAAATCTGCAGTATTCCATGACAGGAAAAAAAAATCACCTGGGTTTTATTTGGGTGATTGAACTTTCATAAATGATTGCTAGGAAGTTCAAAGCGTGTTTGCTAACATCAAGCACAAACATTAAAACTGAAGCTGAAAGCAAAATAAAGTACTGCAATTTCAGTCACTTTATTTAGCCATTAAAAAAAAAAAAAAAGGAAATCCATGTATTTAATTAGTGCTTGTTACAGTCCCCAGTTTTAAATTAAGCTCTTTTGGTAGAAGCATAAAAAATAGTCTTCAAAATCCAGGGCGGTCTGTGTGCAATTTCTGCCTGATGTGGTTGTGCTTTTAGACTGTGACCTGCCAATGTAAACCAATAAAAAGAATTGTCTGCCATCTGATAATTATTGTTTAATAGGAAGATTGTATTTTGCTATGTTGATGAAACAAAACAAAAAAATACAAAAATATTGATGGCCATAAAACAAGATATTCATGAAATATGATTTTATGTGCTTTTCTTAACTTTATCACAACCAAAATAACTTTCTACTATAGTTTATTTGTGGCCATATATCTATATATCTCTATATATACAGTATCTGGTAATTGTTTACTTTTATTAGTTACAAAATAAATGATTTAGGTAAACCAAGCATGACACTACACTTTATTTCTGTCAGCCAACAGTATTTAAAATGTGAAAGATGAAGGCAACAACACAAATTTTATCACTCCTGTTTGAAAAAAAAGTCCATTCCTGTGATGCAGATACCGTGAATGATATTTTAGTGGCTACTTTATAATTACATTACAGCAGCTGGCTTTCCAAAAGTAAGATGGTGTCCCACGTTTTAACACAACATTAAGAAAGACCAAGAAATGTTTTAAAGCTGAAACAAAATAAAGATATGGGAAATGGTTTTGGAATATCTTCATTATGCTTCATGGAATATAAGTTTGTTCTTTTTAAAATATTTATCTGTTTGATTTGTTTTCCATGGTAGCCTACAAGAAAGCAAAACTGAGTGTGATATTTTATTTCTTGTATCATCCTTGGACCAGATTTCCAATAAAATTAGGATATCAGTCAGTCTTTGGAAGTTCAGTAAAAATATAAAAAGCCTGCATTTATTGCTTTCACACTTTTGTAAATATGTTTGCAGACCTTTTTAAGAAAATGTATTCTACCATTTTGAGAAAAAGATAACAATGGAATCATTGTCTCGTTTATCTATTACAATTACAGGCAATATAATGTGCTGTGCTGACATTTCTAGGAGAAATAAAGCAGATAAAAACGCATTTTGCTCAATGGTATCTCAGTTGGTTATACGTGGTATTCTCCACCCACTGAAGACTTGCAAGGCATGGATGAACTACCTGAATATAATGTTCCATAGGAAAATGTAGTTGTTGTTTTCGTTGTCTGTACTAAATATGTCACAAGACTTTAATTATTGGGTATTTTGGTTCTTGAAACACCCTGAAAACCGGATGAATAGAGATGTCTAACAAATATACATGTTACAACTTTAAAGACACCACTGCAGAGAAAATGCTGGAAATTTCTGTTGCCAACTTCACTAAGAGATGAAACAGCTGAATTCATAGGAAGCTGTCAAACATCACAGTATTCCTTTGATGTTTCTAAGTTGTTGTTTTTTTCCTGTGGTGCTAGTTTAAAATATTGGCCTTTCCCCCCCCCCTTTTTTCTAGTAATGAACGGTTACAGATGATCGCTTTTTAATGTAAGCGAACATTAGGTAATTTAATTATTATTGTGAAAATGTGCTCCCAAATAAATTAGATTAATGGGAAACTCCCTGCAGAGGTTTTGTTATTTTTCATTCAAAGCTCTTGTCAAAATATCTGTTGCAGCAGTTCTGCCTTTTTTTCAGCCTGTGAGCTAAGGGACTTTCTCTAAATGACATTAAAAATCTCTTTTTCTATTTGAAATAATAACACTATAATATTAAGATGTCCTTCTGAGGCCTCCAAATAAATATGAACAATTTGAAACATGGCGAACGGGCTTTTATGCTAAACATTCTAATTTGATTTAATTCTGGCACATCAATACATTTGTACGCAGACTAGAAATTAGCGGCATTTGATAAGGCGTTCAAGAGAACTACGCAGCAGAATCAATGAGTTCACCACCAGCCATGCGCAAAGTCCCCTTTCTCTTAGGTTCTGTTAATGTTATTGTATAATTGATTTCTTATTTACAGATTCAGTAAAAACTTAACTTTGTGAAATGGGAAATGGTTAGAACAAGGTAATGAACTTTATCTGGTGAAAAATGTTTAGAAGAAAACGTTGAGAATCACCCAGGAAGCAGATTTTTATGTGCAACCTGGCTTCATTCCTTTTTGTTGATATTATCATTCTCAGTAATTCATACACATGCAAAACTATCATTTCTTTAGTAAGCTTTAGTTGCCAAAAGGAATTTAAGTATTCTATGTAAATAGCGGATTAAAGCCTATTCTGAGTTTAGTTTCCCCTGCTATTGGGATGAATGAAAAACCTCACAGAAGTGCAACAAATTTGTACAAGTAATTTTCATACAGTATCTTGAAATTTTTTTTTTTTCATTTGAAGATAAAAGTACCATCACAGCAGTAAGAGCCGTGTAAGTATTTGTTTGTCACAGAAAATGCTTTCTTGTATATATATATATGCATCTTTCTCTCCATGTGCGTACCCACATGCACTACTCCAGCCAATGCATGAGATTTCAAAAAACGTGAATAAACAGGGAATTTTACCTTTTTGCACCACGCAGATTCAATGCAAGTGCTGAGTGTGGAGGCAGCACTGATGCCTCATTCTGCATTCTCCACTGTTATCGACCAGATGCTCAGCTGATGACATTTTTTTTAGCACCAGCTGAATTAGTATTTATCATAAGACCATTGAAATCAATGAAGCCCTGACAATTTACACCAGCTATCGATCTGCTTCCGGACCTTTAATGTTCATCATGGCTCATCTCACCTTCCAATTTTGCATATCTTCTCACTCACATGAACACCCACTCACAGAAATTATTACAAGTATAACTACCTGATTTATGAGCACTATCAGGCACTAAAATATGCTTTAAAATATGCTTATAGTTATTTGTGTGCAAGTCCAAAATTCAGAAAAAAAGAGCCTTCTACATAAAAAAAAAAATCCCTGGTAATTAGCTGATGCAAAGAAAAGGTTTGTACCACAGTTTGCAGCCTTAACGTGCTATAGTAAGTTTTATGTTAAAATCTTTTTAAAAAGGAACATTCAGTTCTGTCTGATCCTCAAATCTATATGTTGACCTATATGTCAAAGACACAATGACATTTTCCAGCAGTTGTAAGCCTGCTCTGCTATGCTCCATTCTGGAAGGGAAGAGGCATACAAATGAGCCACACGCTTGCTGTAAATTCAGGATGGAAAGAGCTGGATTTTCTCGGTCATCTGAATTTTCCCCTCTCAGTGTCAGCAAAGCCAGGCACTCAGCGTTTATGGGCTTAGCTTTAGAATGATGCCATTTAAAAAATAGTAAATGTGGAGTTCTTTATAGGGTTGGGCAGTTAGTATTCAGGTTTTCTGCTTTACAGCTGTAAGAGCCAGTAACTTTTTTTCAAATGGAAGTTGATGATACTGGCAACAAGAGGTGATAATACTAGAGCTCAATTAACAAGAGGTTTGTGAAAGACCGTGTGAGCTGATAAGACTTTAAATGCATTATTTAAAAAAAAAAAAAAAAGACATATTTTGCATGTAGTGATTTTGTTCAGTTCCTGTGGAGGTTAATGAGAATTTCACTGTTGACTTTACTGAAAGAAGGATCAGTTCAGAAATCTGTATGAACTCCTGTGAGGTCCATAAAAAAGTTAAACAGCTATGACCATGGCTTCTAAGAGCCTTTGGATGTTTCCAGACCTTCCCGAGTTATTTATCCATCCGTATTTCTGCAAAGAGGAGCCTGTATGTTCAGATATTCACGCTCAGTGGCCGAATACAGGTAGGTTCTTCCCAAAAAGACCCATCACCGTGATACTGCAAAATCAGCTAATAGACCTTATTTTTCAGCAGGTCTTGTGAGCTTGGTCTCAGCACTGGCTCAGTGTGGCCACATGGCTCTGGGCTGGAGCGTGATCGTATCTCATGGGTGTGAAGGACAGCAAAAGAAAACTTGTGACTGCAAAGCAGTCACGGGCCAGACCCAGTACAATATACTTGATATAAATTTTCCCTGGAATAAAATGAGCGGTGGGGCAGAACGTTCTGGCAGGAGGCAGTTTGGGAGACTGAGATGTACAACGTACCTATTTCATCCATTAATTTGTAGAAACAACTTTGGCAGTAATTTAAAGCAATTAAGACTATATGAAAGGTTCTAAAAATAATACATGGTTTGTTTGTCACCAAATACATTTTCAGAAGCCATGCAGTATTTTACTGATTGATGATAAAGATATGGTTGTACTGTGGTTTTTTTACAGTGCAGTGTTGTTTTTCTGCTTTTCACAAGGTTACTCCTATGTAGTGGTGAAATTTGGCTAAGCAGATGAATAAATTTTGCTCTCATTTGCATACAGGTAAGTCTAGAGCAATTTAATGAAAGTGGAAACGTGGACCTTCACTAAAAAAGGTAAGTAACATCCAAAACCAATTACTCTTGGCCAGCTAGTAGAGATTCCCATGTTAAACCATATGACGATTTTTTTCTTTTACATTTATCGATTTTCCATAAATATATTTTTCTCTCCTCAGTCAGTAACTGGCGTAAGTGTACCACGCTCTTCACAGAAGACAAAGATAATAGGAACCATTGGTTTCTTCTCATGAATCATGACTTCAGCGTCCAAGATCAGAAAATGTAATAGAAGAAAAATAGCAAGCCAGGTTTTGGGGTTTGTTTTCTTCTTTTTTTTTCTATAGGCACATTTGGGTATCTTGATTCTCTGCAGGCTCACCAGAACCCAGGAAAGGATACAACCTTGATTGCCGCAGCCAGGAGCTTTGTTGGGAATTTTCCTCTTTCCTTGTCCAGGAGGAAAGGGCGCAGGGTTCAGTTCATGAAAGGAGACTTCTCCAGAAAAACACTCCCAACTGTAGCTCTGCGACACACCAAGGAAGTGTGCAAACACTTGCAAATCTGCTCTGTTTGGCAGAAGAAGGAACATATATTGTCAAATTTAATAGAATATTGGTAATGTTTGTATATCTGAGATTCTATTAACTTTGTTTTAAAAAACAAGTAATTCTTTTTCAACAATACAGTTTATCTTAAACCTAAAACAGCTACTTGGATGCTAGAATTTGGACTGTGTTGTAATATTGCATGTGAATTCCCCTTTGTCCCATGCTTCTCCTGGTTCCATTCTACAGTTCAATTCAGGGATTTTATTTTAGAACTAGAAACTCTCTGTTTTTATTGAGTTGCTTCAATATGGACTACTGCCAGGTGCAGTTTGTTCTCTCTAATTCATTCATCATTTACTCAAAAATATGTTATCCCAATCCTTTCAGTTATGATTGATTTTCTTACTTTTTTCTTACTTTAAGGTTTTTTTTTTAAACTGTTTCTGTGATAAGTGCAATTTTATTCTTTTTCATGCCCTCTCACATCGTTACTGCTGTCTCACACAAATGCAAATATTTGAAATAATTTAAATCGCTGTTTTCTTCACTTATTTTTATCAGTCGTCTTGTTCCTACTGATTGGAATTTTGCTTTATCCTGTTTTTCTTGTAGTTGCATATCCAGGGCTATTCACATCATCCCAGATGATGTCTTTTTCTATGAAAGTAGTGTTTGGGTACAGAACAGCTCTGGAGACTAAAATCCTCTATTAACTTATGAACTTCCAGCCACAGAGGAATTGCTATTCGGGATGGGAATGGAAATCCATCTCCTCTAGTATCTCTAGCGTCTAGCATGGCCAAGACCAGTTGCTTGTGGGCAGGTACAAGAATCCCTTCAGTCGATAATGACAGGCATGTGCCAGGAAGTTCACAGCCATCACTGAATTATCCTCACACTCATGCCAGATGGTAATTTTTCCCTTTGAAAAATACTGGGGGTACAATTTCACAGACAAAAGCCAACCTTGAGCTAAGGCAAGCATGTGCCTCCAGAAATAAGCAGTGACTTGTAAACTCTGCTGCTTGCTAGATTAAAAAGCTTAAAGAGGCTGTGAATAGTTTTGAGCTCATAGCCACACTTCCAAGAAGTGTTGATGTATTTCTCCTGGCTGCGCAGACACAAAGACCTTTGTTCTGAAATGGGCTTTGTGGCAGTGCCGGTATCTATGCTACAGCTGTTCCACGGAGCTGAGCTCCTGCTGACCCGCTGCAGTAAACAGCAAAATTTCCATTGACTGCACCTGAGAAAGATGAGCACCTTCCATAGCAGAAGGGAATGAATTACAGATGTGGAGCATCAAACAATTTTCTACTGTTTTATAACTTGAAACAGCCCTTTGCCTCCCTTCTTAAAAAGCCGAAGGAGGGCTTGATAGTTTGGATATGAGTGTGGGAGGTGTTTTTGCTGTAGATTTCTGGCTGATGTAGAAAGTTATCAGGATGAAATTCTTTCCTAAATTTAACTATGAATACCAGGTGCCTAGAGTAAGGAAGCTGGCTAGACCTTATCTGAAATTAATAAGAGGGTGAATTTTAGTACTGGATAAATCATAGTCTACTGGTATCTGGTTTTCCCTGTTGATTAAGAGGGAACCAAAAGTAGGTGAAAAAAAATTGCTATCCTTTCTGTCCTTCAGACACACTTAACTAACTATGACAGCCTGAAATCTTTTTATGAGATAAAGCATTTATTTTTATATATGTATGCTATTGATAATTTTTTTTTTTTTAGTTGTATAGATCAGAATGATAGCTTTTTACAACCATTGTTTATTTTATTACTATAGTGCCTATGGCTAAGGGAATAAGACCAGCAGTGATAAGAATTAAATAGCAAAGGCTCTGAGGCAGCATGAAGTAATGAACAATCCTCACTTTAAAAATGTTATAGTGTAGAAACTTTCCAATGGCAAGTGTAGCTAAGACTGGAGCAGGTTGCATATGGCTTCTATAGCAGATGGATTCTGCCTTGGGATGGCTAGATGGGCTGGAGATTTTCTTCTTATTTCTTCCACCTCTCTAAATAGCTCCAAGATTCTTAATAGATAAGACACAGTTAGTGGTTTACAAGAATTGCTACTTCCACAACATTATTTCATTCCATGTGATATTACTTTGTGAGGAGTAACCTTCGTTAGGAGTGAGTTAGCAAAGTGGAAATGCAGAACAGAGAAATGCCGTAGGGAAGACAAAGCAAGGAAGAAGAGCTGGAGGAAAAAGACCGGCCCAGAGGATTGAATTTCGGGGATCAAACCGCCACCGAGCAGTCTGGCACACCAGCAGAAACGGAGGCTTCTTGCGGCACTTGGTGAGACTGCTGTGTTTTGCCAGTTTGAGCTTCTCAGATGAGTAGGCTGATTCTCCTCAGAGTTAGTATGGGTTTAGATGCATTTAACACACAATAGCTATACTTAACAAAAAAGACTAGCTGCCTATTCCGGTGCAGTGGGGCCCTTTTTTACGTAGTCAGGCATTCCTCTTTCTCTTCCTAGTTTTGAGTGTGTTTGTAGGCCTCAAACCTTTGTCTAAAGACTATAAGAGATGGTAAGAACAGCGAGAGTTCACATGTGAAAAGGATGAGA
The DNA here is from genome assembly GCF_000690835.1 of Fulmarus glacialis. Lineage (NCBI taxonomy): Eukaryota > Metazoa > Chordata > Aves > Procellariiformes > Procellariidae > Fulmarus > Fulmarus glacialis. The sequence goes on from NW_009201272.1 coordinate 154,141, forward strand.
GTTGTATTTTCAAAAACTGCCCAAAAGCAAAGGGGGTTTTGTTAGTTGTAAGCAGCATAACAAATTATTTCTGTCAGCTTAGCAGCCTCTAGTTACAATGTCACAGTGAGCTGCACTATTTTAACCTGTGTTGAGCATGAAGATGTACAATAGACGGATCGATGTCAAGCACTTGAAGAAGGGTTTACAGGAGTATTTTTAGACTTCCGTGTGGTCTCTGACATCTATTTGACAAGCGCTTAAGACCACAAGATTTATAAAAACATGCTTTAGAGCTATACCTCATTTAAATCATTGTAAACTTACTTTACTGGAGAGAGAACTGATTGTTGTCCTGTAAATCTTTAGTATTATGAATGGAACTATGCAAAATGTGATCGCTTATGTCTCAGAGAGGAGTTACGTGAATGCCTTGGCTGCATTTGTTCAAACCTCTGAACCTCATGCTGTGTGTTGCAATCAGATTAACTGAAAAGCTAAAAACAAACAGAAGAAAACAGATAAAACTAATAGCAATATTTGCCACACACTGAGGTCAAAGAGATGTAAAAGCTGACACATATTGATGGGTTTGTTGTCTATGAAACTACTAAAATTATCCATTTAGAGGAGAGATCAATATGACAAGCACCAGCTAAAGGGGACTACCTGTGGTGCAATCACCGTCAAGTGCATGTCCATCCTGTTGATCTAAAGGTTTCTATAAAACTGTTCAATCAGAAGTCAAAGCTAGAAAATTCTGAATTTCAGAGAACAGCTGTGAGCATTCATGAGACTCATTGACTCTAATATCTTCCAGGAACTCTATTTATTTGAAGAACTTGCCAAGACGTGGTCATCTACTTAACCTAGATACCAGACATAGCAGACTTTGGTTTACAGTAGAATTGTTTGGAATAAAGGTTGGTATGATTACATTTGGTTTGCGTCTGTTCAGCTAAAAAGAAGCTTTTTTGTTTACCTATATGTCCCTAGCTTCAGTCTTGCATTATACGTGGCATTTTCTGAGGAGGAGAGGTAAGGAGCTTGTGCAGCGTGCTTACCTGCATAATAGCTTAGTTTGGCTTTCACAAAGTTAATGAAGATCATTTCTAGGAAATGGGAGATATCTTGTCTTTCATCCATGACAATGTTCAGACAGTTAGTTTTTGCAATTAGATTTGTGTTAATATCTACTCTCTTTTCTCTCTCCATTCTTGTAGGTATAAGCTAATGAAACAAGAAATCTTGAATGTTCTTGTTCAACTTTTGAGTTTAAAAATGTCTTTGCCTTGTTGATGTCGGTGACTGCACAACCCTAGGATGTTGTGAAGCTGTTATGCATATGCACATTAAGTTGGTCGTTGCAAGTCATACTGGAATACAACAGTCCTGTACAAGCATTATGACACTGTAAAACAATCACTCATCCTTAGACCACAAACACTGCAGCCTCCATAGCTCCACTGGCTTTCTTGGCAATATGAAAGTCTCACTGGAAAATCAAGAAGGGTTATCAAAAGACAGCACTGGCACTGGAAAGCAACTCTTTCTGCAGGCTGGTAAGGATAAGTGGTCGTAGCCCAGCCGAGTCCATTGGGGACCCTTCCACATGGCATTTGCAGGCATCAGTCTGAAATGCAGCAGCAGAGAGCAATCGAAGAGTTTATTTCAGGTTTTTATCACTGTCATGATGGTAATGGATCTAGGTCCATGGTCTTGTGTGCTAAAGAAATAGAAACAGCAAATTAAATCTTGGTAAAATCTTAAGAAAAAACAAGTAAACATTTTTTGAGGCTAAAATTTTAATCTGAACTCCTGGCATGCTGATGACCTTAACTCACAGATGTTATAGCAGACCCGCTGTGATTTTGCTGCACATTAGGTGACAGTGGCCGGAGTATTCAGCTGCTTGTTTCCAAACTAGAGCACATTGGCAGCTACTTCTTCAGCCTCTCACTTCTGCGATCTGTGATCAGTCCATAATCCCTCAGGTAGGTGCTGAGCTTATGTCTCCTGAACGTTCATCCTGGGTCTGTGTTGCTACGGTGCCTTGTCATGGGTAGAGAAAACTGGTCCTACTATAAGGAGCTGAACTTGTAATTTGCAGACTGGAAATCTTCGGCATCTTATATAGCAAACGGCGTAAGATAGGCTGCATTTCTCCCATAATGTGAAATTATTTTTAAGATGGGATCAAATAGAGACAGTTGCATAGAAAAAAGAAAAGTCTCATTAAAGCTCAAAGAGAAAGAAATGCTATAACTATTTCACCAGTCATGTATCTCTTGGTTAAAAAAAAAAAAGAAAAAAAATCAATTTTCATATTTCCATTGGTCAAATTTAGTAATACCTTTAAGTAATATATAGAAAAATAGCCTGTATTTTTCACAATTATTGAAAAATTGTATTACAGTTATTATTCTGAATAAACCAGTTTTATTTCATACGTCTTCAACAACAAAAAGAAAGAATAGCAATAAAATACAACGATCTGTAATCTCACCATTTACCATACGCAAGCCTGATGTGCCGACCCACAAAATGCATCCTCCAACATCTACAAGTTCATTCAGCTGCCACATGAACAAGTAGCAACCTCAGAGTTGCTTTGAATTAAACTGGCAGTCCTATGAGGCATCATGTCCCAAGAGCTGGAGTCTCTGCAACTGTGAACTGGGCAGGGGTAGCGAGGGGACGGCGGTACCTGACCTTTTTCATCGCCATTCAATGATCTATGGAAGACGGACAAGACCAGAATGGCACAAACCCATTTTGTAACTACCAGCAATCCCACTCTAGCTCCTTTACATGCGGTCCCTCTTTCTTGCCTTGGAGAGATCCGTAACAGCATGAGCTTGTGCCCAATTAGGCAAGAGTTAAAACCAGCAATTAAAAATACTAACATTTAATTTTAGAAAGTGCAGGCAGACTGGAATAATCCAGAGCAGACAGCAGGGTCAACAGCAGGCATGGTCTGTAAATTGACTCTGTCTGGTGTGAGCAAACTAGGTAACCGCTGATTAGGCAGGTCTTGTGATGTGCCTTTTGTGAAAACAAATTCAAGCTGCAGCCTTCCATACACAGTACAGCTGATGATGGGTTGTTACTTAAAGGTCTGGGAAAGCAGCTTTCAGATCCCAAGCTTGTCAGAAAAAACAGCAGGAGGGGGTACAAATAATGAAAACAAATGTACACCGAGAACGGGATGGGTAACGCCGGTGCAGAAGTCAACAGTGTGATGTGCCCCGAAACGTATTGCAGGAAACTGTGTAAAGTCAAAGCTGACCCAGGACACCAAAACAGCTTCTGTGTATTTATTACTTGCTGTGCTTGGGTCCTGATGGGGCAAGCAGTATCATTAATGCTTTTCTTCCCCTATGCAGGATGTCACAGTTTTAAGATACTTCCTATCCTTGGAGAAAGAGACTGTAAAATTGCACTGACAGGTACAGCTGGTTGTAGGGGGAAGAAAAAGCAGCAGCAAGTGATGGCCGTGCTGGGGAGGCTGAAGTGCGTTGACAAGTGTCATCGCCAGCTGGAGCAGTGCTGATGTGCAAAGTGCAGGTCAGTATCAGAGGTGGTGGTGGTGGGTGGTCAAGCTATTCCTGTAAGACCTAGTGACCACAAAACATTTTCCTTTTATTCAGTATGAAGATGGTTTTCAGACAGCACTTAATGAATCACTTCCCTTACAAATGAGTAGCAGAAAACATCCTTTAATCAACAGAACCCTCTCATTGCTGTTGATAACAGTTTTTTTCACAGGTGTTCAAAAAAAAAAAGTCTCATTTCCAGCTGTCGCATATGCACAGTTCTCAAAATAGCTGAGAATTTGGAAGCCATTTTATGGATTTTTAGGTTTTAAAGAACTTTCTGACTGGGAGATGGGACTGAATAGGAAAAGGTAATAAGAAGGGGCCACTAGGTTGATTTACTTCTTGTGAGTGTGAGACTACACTCACTAGCATTAGGAATAATTCTTATTGTTGTTATTTAATTCCTGGTAGCAGGTACTAATTTTACAAAAATAAGAACTGTAGGAAAATCTACTATAATTATTACTTGACCTACTCTGCAAAAGGCAGCTGCTGTAATTTTACATGCAGTTTCAGCAGCAGCTGTTTATCTAATGAGCTTTGGAAGACGAGCTCTCCCAGCCTGACAGCTCCGAGAAATACAGAAGCATGGCAAAAAGTGGCATTGACGTTTCAGTAAGTGACATTCTTTCCTCTGAGTCAGCATGAACAAAATGCCATGGAAGTGTGTTGGAGGAGCTGGGAGGCACCGCCTTTAAATAAGGCTTAAAGCCAGCACCCATCTTCTCATTAAGAATGAAAGATTCTCCAGTGCACAGATGATAAATGTGGTCATAAACTTCAAGGAATCTATGAAAGACAGAGACAGTTTGGGGGAAGAGAGAGACGTTTTGGTTCTTTGCAACGTGTGTGAGCTTAATAAATGCTATCGGCTATTTCTGCATTGCATAAGCTAGTCTAAACAAAGTAATTCAGATCTCTTAAACAGGAGCCCTGTCGTAGCACTGGACCTTCATTCAGAAGTTCTCTGCAGGTCCATATGATGCTGCTGCTCCAATATAGTGCAGTGTAAGGCTCGTATCTTTATAGCATTGTGCCAGAAAGTCATGCTGTTGTCACCTTTGTGGTTAAGCCTCTAGCCAAGCTGTCACTTCTGGTGGTCTCAGTGTCTTGCTGCCAACAGCTGAACCCTAGAAAAAGTTCATATTCAGGTTTAGACAAGGAGGAATTAAAGCTGCGTTTCCCATTTGGGTTTGTTCTGATCCACAATTGTTCTCACAGTACAGTTAAAAATAAAATTACCTCTTTCTTTTTCTAGCTGCCATCATAATTGTCATTCCCCACCAGATGCCCTAACTTCCCACTGCGCCCCGCTGGTTTTGCTGCCCCTGTTGTCTCTCAGTCCAAAGAGTTTCTGAACAAGAGACATGCTTTTATGGAGCCTGGCAAAGCTTCAGAAGGGAAAAGGAAAAATCAATACCGCTTCAAAGCAAAGTCTTTGCTTCAGTGAATATGACATTTGCCCTTTCTTCACTAGTGGGAAAAACAACAAGGACACTTACACTGGCAATGGAAATAGAATGAACAACAGCAGAGAGACCTTCCAGGTTTGACTTGTAAAGAAGAATAACCTTATAGTCATTGTCCCTGTTTGGTGACATCAAAAGCAGGTGTAGAGTGTTAGGCGGTGCAGTCTGGGAATGAAGTGGAAAGTAACACAAAGTCAAAGAGAGGAGTTGAAGGAATTTGGAACAAGTGATAACGGACTCTGCTGAAGAAACCGGGGAGTGAAAGACACGACACAAAGGTCAGCTCCATCGCTGCACAATCAACTATAAAATGTCACCTGCAAAGGTGGGCCATAATATTGAAAGGACCTTCCAGTAAGTTTTACACCATTTTGACAGCTTCACTGCAACTGAAAACGGCGACAGGACCTCACACTTCGCTAATGAACAGCTTCTCAGTAGGGTCAAAGCAGGTCAGAAATTTTCCAACAGAAGTTGAAAATGCTAGTTAAGGAAATAATTAATGTTTCTGCAAAATCAAGACAACTTTGAAAGACTCCCACTGATCTTTTTTGGAGGATTTACAAAAATGTAAACTAAATGTAAACCTTACAAATCTGCTTCAATTATTTTTCATACTCAAGTATTCATTAATTTCATTTTCATTTAATTTTGACTGGTTTTTTTTCCAGTTCCTTTTGTTTCAAAACTAGATGCTTGTTCAAGTTCTTAATTTCATTCTGTTTTGACTATGCCACTTCTTAGCTAGTTTTCCAAGTTGTTTTGTTTTGATGTTTCTACTTCTGTGTCATTCTTCACATGCAACTTTGTGGACTTCTTTCTTTTGGAATAACATGCATTGTTTCAATAGGCTTCCGTGTAATTGTTTGAAAACAGTCTTTTGTAAAGAAAGTATTTTCCTTATGTGAAGCTGTGCCTTCAGCTGCAGCTGCCACTAGCTTTCTTGTAGTTTCTGGCCTGTGCAGTGGATAATTTGCCGCACCTAACTTCCCCTGCTGAGAGGGGATCCTGGGTCAGCTGCTGTTGTTGCAGTCCTGTAATGGAGCAGACTTCATCCCTGGTGAATCAAATAGCACGATTTCTGAGGAGCACACTCGTAGTGTAGCAGGACAGTCATGTACTCATACTCTGACCCCCGTACTTGTGCTGGGTGAGAGTTCTGCAGCTACAAGAATCAATAAAAATGTATTGATTTCTCCACACTGTCATAAAGCTTGTCTGCTCTTATCTCCCGTTTGCAAGCTGAAAAAGGAGACTGTGAAACTACAATTGCTTAGACTTTCTCTCCTTTTTCCTCCCCCATTCCGTGCTTCTTGCACAAGAGACCAAGATCTGTTTCTGACAGAGCCACCTGGCCAGGGAGCCATCGCCCTGCTCGCTGTATCACAGCATCCTGCTCTTAACATTTGGGTTGTGAAAACAGCTGCTTTTGAAGCTTTCCAGGTAAGGTGAAGTGCAGGAGATTGCCCCAAAGGCTAAACTTGAGTGACTTCTCTGGAGCTTAACTCATCCCTCTACATGCAAGCAATGGTAATCAAGGAAACGTAATGTCAGTGAAGAGCTCAGAGCATCTCTGGATATTCCAGATTCACATAAAGTTGCTTTTTCGGGGTCATTTCAGCTCCCTTTGCAACTGTTTGATGTTTTCTTTTTCTAGGAAGAAGGTAGGTAGCCATCATTCATCTGAAGAACACGGGAATGTCCTCCCCTGTTAAAAACTGTCTCAGTGGTAAAAATGAAGCAGGTGAAGGGTAAAGCAGTATTTTCGATAATATTTAATTTCACAGAAACTGTCACCTAAAGCCATACCTGTCAAAAGGCGAGTGGGCAGTTGTGTGCTTCTGGTATTCACACAGACTACTTGGGAAGCTTGGCTTCAAACTTCTGGGGATGGATGCAGCTGTTTGTCAGCTCTGTAGTCAGTCTTGGTTAAATCCCAAAGTCCTGATAAAACACATGGAATGCAATCACAGGACAATAAGATTGGAAAAGATTTACCCAGAAGACAAAAACACAAGCCCCCTGCAAACCCCAGAATACACTTTGATGATTTCATCAGCTAGGTCAGCATTATCACTAAACAAGCATGTTGGAGTGTTACAGAACAACAAAAAATGACCAGAAACATCTTACAGCATTCGAAGGCGTCAGTCCTGGATGCCTTTGTTTCTGTGGAGAATAAGGGCTTTAACACTCAGCTGTTCCCTTTGAGAAGATCCCCAGCTGCACCAATTTTGATAAAAATATGCGCAGTATGGCAGGCAGGTAAAACTGTTACAGCTGGTAGATATGTGTGACTACTGGTCAAATGACCAACTGCATATCTGTCATATCTATATTTAAATTGTATGTTACTTAAGGCAAGGTATTTGTGGCATAAAATACAAGTAGCCGCTGCTTTCTGCTCTACCAGCTGAAGGGTGAGGCAGACCCACTGACGAACAGCAAAATGCTGTGTGGTTTATCTGCCACGCTACCATTTGTGACTTATTTCAAGCACATAATTCATAGATTCACACTGTTGGGGCTGTTGCACGCAGGATGTGGAGACAGGCTCTCGTGTACAGAGTATTATTAGCGGGGTCTGCAGCTGAGAACACACAGAGGGAAAAGGGAAAACTCCTGTGTGGGCAAAGAGCAGTGGTGGGGTCCCCAGGTAAGTGTCCTCTGGGGGGGGTCTCTCAGTGCAGCAATGGTGAAGATGAAAAGGAAGATGATGTCATGCAGACGACACCAAGCTGGGCGG
>NW_009201273.1:0-2848 GCF_000690835.1 Fulmarus glacialis
CCAAACTACTCTATGATTCTATGATTGTAACTGACAGCAGACCAAACAGTCAAGAGCTACCAAATGATGCCAATAATATCTTTTCAACAGGCATCACCCGAGTTCTTCAGCATTCGAAAAACAGAAATTGTTTTCGTCCTTCCCCAGCCATGCTACAGATTTGTCAGTGAAAACAGGAGGATGAAAATTTACTGCCTGTACCCAAACTTTTTTTTTCTTAAATAATGTTTCCATACAATACCTCGTACAGTGGCGTTCTGTGTCACAGTTAGGGCTTCTACGTACCGTAGCACTACCAAAGCTTCTAAGCACATACCAGGACTCTCTTCAGAGCTGTTATCTCTTAAGAGCTGTCCCCTTCACAGACTACTATCTGCAAAATACAGTAAAACAGTTTGTTTCGAAGCCTTCACCCCCGCTCCCTTTCTCTTTAACTTTGCTGCACTGCTACTACAGGAGGACTTCTTGTAGCACCACTGTGAGCAATATTAGCTCCTCGGTTTGAAAGTCTTATGACAAGGCTCTAAAGCGCCATGGCTGGCTTGGAGAAGACAAACAGTAATACCAAGTTTTGAGTTACTAGATCAATTTACTATAAATTGCTGAAAACTCAAACTTTAAAACCACAAATATCATCTATGAATGTGAAAATAATGCAGAACTTCAAACTAGAATCTGATTTACAAAAAAAAAAATCCTGGTCTTTTTACTAATTTTCACCTGGTACCAAATCGTTATCACTATATGCCAAGCTATGGTTATGTATATATGTAGTTCAACATGGAGAAAAGCTTCCATGAATGCCTCATGTTTTCTCCACTGCATGATAAGGACACACTTAACACACAGGCTACTAGATCTTGGTGCAAGATGAAGAAATTAAAGAAAAAAGCTGAAGTTTTGATTCCCTTCTTTTCCATTTTCCAGGATTAAAATTCATAGATTTCAGCTAAAAATCAAGACTCTGAATACAGTTTTTTTACACAGAAACTGGACTTAAAATTATTTAGCACTGTCCGTGTATAGTAAGCACAGGCATATATAGTTCACCACACAGCAGTTCTGCCTGAAACAGAACTAGTTATTAGTTTATCCAAATGTTTGAATCATCTAGCAGAAGAAATTCAGAGAAATCCAAGGTAAATTCTTACGTGCTATGGATGAAATTCATACCCTATAATGACAGCAGCACTGTTTTCATTTCATAACAGTTTAGGTGGTGCATAAGCCTTATGCAGGCTTGTCCTCCTCTACCCCAGAATGGATTCATCATTCAGGATAAGCTTTCCTTACAGGACAGCTAGAACATCTGGCAACGCACCACAGGAAGTTGTAGCAAATGTGGTATGATCATAGAGTGTTTCATATCGGGAGTAACTTAAAAGTGCGGGGGCAGGGGGGTGTCCCCCATTGCAGAGGGACCATCTGCAATCATAGTTCTGTTTAACTCACACAAACTTTTTTTCCAGTTTTGTCCTTCAAACTGCACTTAGAAACCTAGCTAAGGCTTAGATACTCACCTTTCAGAAACCATATGGGAATTCAGCAGCCAATTTTCCATTATGGTTCCAAATACACAGAGGTAGCCAGGTCTGTTCACATATCCTCAATGCTGCCAGAAGGCAGACTCTTGTTTAAAGACAGCCTTTCCGATCCAAGTTTCTTCCACCGGACTTCTTTCAGGTGTTGAAAAGACCTATATAAGAGCCAAGTGTTCCAAGAGGCACTGTACAATTCTGACTCTCTCAGGTGCACCCAGGTGGTGCACACAAATGTGCAGATGAAGGGAGAATAAAAGCACTTTTTGTCCTACCTAGCCGCACTGGAGATAGATGGGCATCCCAGACTCCAATGCGCAGTGAAGGTTATTTAGTGTTGCTTTGTGCCTTTCCCAGATACTGGAAGCAGCCTGGCTAGTACTCCTTAAAACAAGAATCTAGAAGCGTGGAGTTCACACAGCACCTCCCAGAGCATTCTTGGCTCTTCCAGCTGTTGCCAACTTACCACAGGAATGAACCATGAAAAGCAGTATCAGAAAATAGAAGTTATAAACGTCTAGATGTAAGTCATGCTCTTTATGTTATGCTCCAAAGATATGCATTCCAGCATTTGTCTCCAGGCACCCTGAAGTAGAAAACAAAACAGTTTTCTACCTCTTGCAAGTTCAGGGAGGAACTGGGAAGAAGGAAGAAAAACGCACACACAAATGGGGAAAAACAAACGGGGAAAAAAATCAAAAAACAAAAAAACCCCACCAAATAAACCCAAAAAACAAGCAAGAGCCTTAGTCCCAGATTCCTAAAGGAAAGCAAAGGAACTCAAACTGCATAACTTGACATGATTGTTTTCATACTCAAGACTAGACCTAGTAGACCTTAAGATCACTTAAGCATTATTAACATAGGTATTTCCTCGTAAGAACATCCAAGTTGTTTTTGTTTCTAGACATAAGGTGGCAGCATACGGACACTAGTATCTAAAGCCTATTAGAGCCATCTCTGAGAAAGCCGCACAGCTGGGTTACACGAGTATGACACAAGCTGCTCTCTCTAAAGTGGAGAAATTATCAGAAATCTCTACAGCCTGCACAAAAAAACTTGGAGCATACTTCTTTCTTCTACTACCACTTGGCCACGCCTGCCCTCAAAAGCAATCGGAAGCTACCACCATCTTAGAGGAAAAGTGCAAAATCCCTGTCACGTCTGCCCCGTCAGTCAGTGCGGTCAGGTAGCCAGCCAGTGAACATGGCACACGTTAGAGCCACTTTCCTTCTCCTCTCTTAGAATCACAATAGCCCCTACTAGAAAAGGCATAAAAAGATGCCCTAAAAAAACCTCTGGAAGACCTT
>NW_009201273.1:2872-3902 GCF_000690835.1 Fulmarus glacialis
CCTGCTTCAGGAAGCATGTTCCCTGCTACTGAGCATTTGTCTCCTTCAGAGGGAAGAGCTTATAAAACCCAACTTGCAAGAATGCTGTGTGGTTTGATATTTCTAATGGAACCTATATGCATTTACGTCCTGTCAAATTCTGTTTAAGCAAAAGAACATCCTCTGATAGATCAAAAAACATAATAGCAAAATGGCAAAATGTGTAGCTAGCTAATTGGAGAAGGCCTACTGAGCATTTGTCTCCTTCAGAGGGAAGAGCTTATAAAACCCAACTTGCAAGAATGCTGTGTGGTTTGATATTTCTAATGGAACCTATATGCATTTACGTCCTGTCAAATTCTGTTTAAGCAAAAGAACATCCTCTGATAGATCAAAAAACATAATAGCAAAATGGCAAAATGTGTAGCTAGCTAATTGGAGAAGGCATTCAGTTTTGAGTATCTCTTCTAGCTTACTTTACTCATTCTGGGTAAAGCCAGTTTTGTTCTCTTCTGGAGCTGATTTCTGCTTAAAAAAACCCAGATTTTAAGATTATTTTTAATATATATTTTATAAACCCATCCACCTTCTTTGATGGTTATGGGCAAAACCTTAGCTGTGCTGACAAACTTCCGTTGTGATAGCTTGATCATCTAAATGGCTTTGATGCAAGACAGACACCTGTGCAATAGGGAAATAAATGGTTATTATGATTCCCAATATTGCCTCCATCACATCACATCAATCAAACGGATTCCAAATCCATTGCACCAACGGTTGTTAAATTACCAGCCCCAGGGGCACAAGATACAGGCAGTGCAGGATCCTCATGGAAAAAGTCTGGATCCTGAGGCCAAGAAACTCCAGTTTCTTGTTGAACCTTTGGTGTCACCTTCGGTGACAGCAGCTTAAGCTGACAACACCTGTACTGTGAAAGAGGAAGAAAGTCCTGCGGTAAGAAAGTGCAGGTCTGATGACAGGGAACGATTCTGGGGCAGATCCTCCTCAGGAGGCAAAGGCTGTGTCCCTGAGGATACCACCCGAGGGCAGG
>NW_009201273.1:3913-9391 GCF_000690835.1 Fulmarus glacialis
GGAATGCTATCCTAAGGGAGACAGAGGTAGGCTGTAGTGACATGCAGTGTGATTATCAGCAATATGTCTACCTAAGATTATGACTTGTCAGCCAAGTGCAGAAAATAGGAACTGAGGAGGAGTTTGGGCAGACTTTTTGGAAATGCTAGGGAAGCTATATTAGTCTTTATTTGTGTAGATACAAACGAGTGGAAAAAAAGGGGACAGTTTCCATTTAAAAAAAAACAACAAACAAACAAAACAAAACAACCTGTCAGGGAGGCCTTAGTCTTCAATTTCATATTTTGGCTAAGGCCTCCCTGGCAGTTTTTTTGTTTGTTTGGGGGTTTTTATGCTCTCACTACCAAACAGAGGACCAGAAATGCAGAGTGACCATGCATGGCTAGAAAAATGGTGTATGGAAGAGGGATTCAGAATCACTAGGAACTACAGGAATCTTTAAAAATAGAAGGATCCTATACAGGAGGCATGCCCTTCATCACAAGCCACATGCAGTCAGGATGCTGACATTTACAATAAAAAAAAAAGGCACAGGAGAGTTTAACCTAAGAATGACAGAAAAGCCAACAAGTGTTAAAAAGCACATGGTCTGGGGTGATACACACAACCCTTTGTATTTTCCTAAGTAAAGCATAGAACAGCATTCATCAAAACACAAGAACAGTTCAACATCCTTGCAAGAGCAACAAAATCCAGGTATCTATTACCACAGGGCATAGGTTCAAAAAGGGAGTTAACAAAGTTCTTTATTTTTAAGTAAAGTAGTGGTGCAGCTAGAAAAGTAAAAATATTTTCTAGTGACAAGAAAACTATTTAAAGACATCATATCAGCAAGCATGCTTTATTTGTTAGGAAAGGCTAAGAACCAATCCAAAATAATTATTCTGACAAGGGGGAAGAACGACATCCCTCAAAAAGTGGAAGTTATGCCGAAATGCAGAAAATAGACGTGGTTGCAAACTGTCATATTGAAACACAATATGGCAGGCCAGAAATACGGCTTGGGGAAAACAACCTGCAGACAGGAAGAGAACCGATGACTCCTTCCTCAGCCATATCAGGGACTGTGAGACTATTAGAGAGTTCATAAGGCCAACTGATGGCCAAAACATAAGGAGGGCACCAAAAGTGATTTTTGCAACTATTTTGTTTCAGACAAACTTGGAAAAATTCCTGTGCCAAAAATTTCCTTTACAGGAATTGCGTTACAGAGTATTTTAAACTGAAGTGTCTGTAGGATAGATTACAGAAGGGATTAAGCCATCAAAATGAGTAACAACAAGTCATTACACCATATGGTATCCCTTCAAATGCTCGACTTGAGGATGAACTAACAAGCATAATAGCTGTGGTGTTCTACCTCGGTACCAGGGGACTGGATGGTATCATACATAACATGAATTTTTATAAAGGTTTCAGAAAGCTTCACGCTTATAAATCCTATATGCATTCCAGGCATGCTAGTAGAAGCATACTAGTAGAAGCTAGCTAGAAGAATTAGTGGATACATGAATAAGTAGCAAATGTAGATAAAACATCAGCACAGTTTTTGTAAAGGAAATTCACGCCTAACAAATCCTTTAGAATTATTTGGAATAATCAATGAGCATGTAGACGTGAGAAATTCACCCGATGTACTGTATTTAGATTTCCAGAAACGTTCAGTACAGACCCTCGCCAAAGGCTCTTAATCTGTGTTGCGTGGGACAACAGGAACAGTTCTCCGCCAGAGAAGCAACTCATTAAAAGGCTGAAAGAACTGGAATTAATGGTCAGTTCATAGTCGGGCAAAAATTGCCAGCAGACTCGTGCAGAGATCTCTGCTTAGCCCTAGGAAACCATACTTACGAAGGATTTGAAAAAGTCAGGTGAATAGTGAGGCAACAGAGATTTCTAACAATGTCCTTCTGTGTAGTTAAAAAAATGCCCCTATAGAGTTGCTGCAGGGGCTAACAATATTGTGGGAACAGACAGTGAAGCTGCAAATGAATTTCAGTGTGGGTAACGCAAAAAAAACCCAAACAGGTACAGGGGATGGGGGTTCAAAATTTGAATATTATACATTGTATGATGGTCTCTGAGAGAACTGTTATGACCCAAAAAAGACCTTGATAATTAATAGGTTTAAAAGCTCATTGCTCAAAAGCTAGATAGAAGGTTTGGAAATACTTGGAAAAGAAGAGAAAACATGGGAAGGAAAAAAAAAAATCTGCATCACAATTAATCCACATCATTCCTCCATCTTGAATATGGTGTATGGTGCAGGCCTCTACCTGAGAGAGCGGCATGACAGAAGGTACACAAAAGGATGATACGAGATACAGATCACCTGCTGTACAAAACAGACTCTGCTTCTTCAACCAGAAAGAGAGCAAACTGGGAAAGGAGTGACAGAGTTCTGTAGCTATCGTGGAAGTGATATTATTCACCATCTTCTATAATAGAAGTCTTAAGAGGCATCAAATGAACTTATGAAGTAGCAAGTTTAAAGACACACACCTCTCTCTCTTCATGCAGCACTTGGATATGCTAAAATTCACTTTACTGTCAGATATTGTGAATGCTAAAACTTTGTATAGCTTAATAAATCACTTGGACAAAGTTAGATGAAATGTGCAAAGACATGGGCTCTAGCTCACGAAATTTATTGGCCACAGGTCACAATCACCAGAAGAATATTCCAGGGCTACCTTGGGCCATGGACCAGAGACTGAACTTCTTTTGATTGAGTATGACAGTTCTTTTAACAAACGTCAATGTCTCCTTGCTTATTAACTACTGGAATTTTAATGTAGGCATGCTTTTTAAAAAAGATCATGTGCTCACTTTATGACCCCAGAGATCTCTGGCATATTACAACCACAGTTACACCACCTCAGGCGGCCTGGTTTTGTCCACAAAAGGCCCTCTTCCTTGAGGAAAAACATAAGATGTGCGGACAGCTTCTGCCTTAAATTCAATGCCTCGCATCTGCTTTCCAGTTCATTTGAATGCATCCAGAGCTTCTTATAATTCTCAAGCTTATTTACACAAACAGAAGTTAAGAATCATGGCAGAGACCTTTAATCACAAGTATCTTCAGATCAAAATGCTGCTGCTGTACATTTGCTTCAACTTTGTGTCAGATTTCCAACTATATGTAAAGATATTTCCAAGTCCAGTTCTCCAGCTAATTAGGAAGAAACCTTTTAGACAGTATTCTAAGAATCACTGTTGAGATTTTGTTCTAGGAAATTTGTAATAAGATCTACTCATCGAGTCTGTTCCTTCATTTCCTTATGCTCCAGTGTTCTTTCAGGTATTCCAAAGACAAACGTAGTCAAAACTATTAAAAGTGGTAAAACTAAACCCATTCACTCCAGAGCGTTCGTTTTCCAGGACTTAATCACACTTCTTCGATTGATGTTTAGGTTTTACTAAGGTGTGTTTACAGTATTTTGAGGGTTCCCCAAGGCTGCCGTGACTAGAATTGCTGTATATGCAGACAAACCTGGAAGCATAGTTCCAATTCACACTCTCAGCCCACAGAATGCCCCATGTCAGAATGCACCGGGCAGCTCAGTGACTTAGTACACAGCTGGGCACATTCAGGTAGATAACCTGCAGGCTACCCACCTGTGCAATCAAAGGAGTGCAGCAATTAGGATAAACACATTTTAGATGTTCATTATGTAACATGTTTTCAAGAGCTTCTGAAGCCATCCCCAACTAAACTTGTCAGGTTGAAGAACAGCCACTGCCAGGTAACAAGTAATGCTCAGTCTGCTTAAAAGCTTTAACTGCAACTTCGCAAGAGGCTGAAGGCATTCACCGCCTTTTAAAGATCAAATCAAACTTCTGTCTCCCTGTCCCTCCAACTCTGATGTTCACAAGTCTATTTGTGATCAACAGTTTTATTGTTACAGGGGCAGCCCACTGTCAGAGTAGTCGGGATAACAGAAATCAGGTCATAGTACTCAGGTCAACCTTACAAAGGACACTGGATAGCAGAACTTTTAGCTATTGACATTTTTACTGGTAGTGTCATTGTGTATCATCATTTGTGTTTGGAGATACAAGAAAGTAGTATGAAAAGCTCACAAAACAAAAAGATAAGCCTATATGCTTATTAAAAAAAAAAGTTCAAGAAGCATGCTTTAATAATGCTTTTTGTAGTTAAGGAAGTGAAATGTGCATATTGAAAATACTTCTGCATAACCATCCATCATTGTCATTATGGCAGTGCCAAAGAATGATCAGAAATTGAAGCCTGCAAAGCGCTAAACACTATGTGTAAGTATCAGCCTCTGTTATTTAAGGAGAGAGTTTCATTAATCAAGTCAAGACCATAAATCATTAAAGTCTATCAGTCAAAGTTGGATTTCTTAAACACAAAGTCACTTTGGTTATAGTGGAACAACTTAACTATTTAAAAAGTTCTATTTCTTTAGCTATAGTTCATATTTCATCCTAAAGTCTCAATGCACTTTAAAACATGTAACCTTCCTTCTAGGTCTAACTAGTATTTATTAAGGCTACATTCAGATAATGTACACAGGGAAAAACATGGAATGTTTAGCTCAAGGATCACCCAGCTAAGCCCTCTTTATAAATATGTTATCTCCACTCATAACTCTTGAGAATTCTAGAGTCTACTGGGCCACAAATAGAAAAATTTTGAAAGGAGCAGCCACTTATACCAAAAGGGTCAACAAATACCCTAGCCCTGGTTAACAGTTTGCTTTAGAAGGGGCCAAAGACATTCTTCAGGAACCAGCCTTCAACCACTCCACCCAGCTTTAGTCAAACCCAATGATGGTGAGGGTGTGCTTGGGGGCAGCTCTTCTAAGGGCATCTGCTGCAGCTCACGTCACCTTCAGTCCCCAGCTACCAGTTTAGAGCCTACAAAGTTCTTTTTCTTGTGGTTACTTGGGGTCTTGCTCAGATGCACAAAATCAGTCCCTGTGGCCCAGACACGTACCAGTGAAAGCCCCAGAGGAGAGAAAGGCCCATGATCACATACCTCTTCACTCCGAAGTCTCTGCCTACAGCTCTCTATTCTCCTTGTTAAGTCTTGTCTCTTCAGTCAGCCTATGACCTACTTGGTAAGAGCAATTCACACTCGCAACAGAAATAGCTTTAACAGTTGCATTTCACCAGTTTTATATGGATTCTCCAGTAGCATTTCCAGAACAGGGCACAATGTGACAGGCCACACAGCATATCACCGGGGATGCTGGGGTCTTTTAGTATGCCCGAGCTAATTTTTATCTCCTTATTTCTAAAGGGAAAGAAAAATGAAGAATCAGTTTTTCTAGTGTAATTAAAGCACAAAACAGCCACCTAGGCACGGACTGCCCGCGCTTCCCTACGTGAACAGCAGCTTACAGGGGGAAAGCCTGAACGGCACCGGCCCCTTCAGCGCTCCCCAGGTTAAACTGCATCCTACCCACTGCGGGGCCGCGTACACAGAGCCACCCAGCCCCTGCTACAGCAACC
>NW_009201274.1:0-6375 GCF_000690835.1 Fulmarus glacialis
ACCTCAGCTTTATCCTCGTCCTTGGTGACGTTCCCCCCAATGTTCACATTTGTGTGCAGAAGACCTCTGCTGACTCCGCAGCAGCAAACTTTTTCAAGAATTTAGCTGATTGAACACAAAAACAATTTTTTTCAGATTCCCCTGTATTAGAACTAACATCTCAAACAGCTTGGGAAGAAGTCAATCAAGAAATAGGGAAGTTCAAAACGGCATGAAAATTAAATGTCCAGTACAACCTATACTCGTACTGCAACTCCATTTCTGCCAATAAAAGGACAACATTATCATAGATGAATCTTCCAAATCCTAATCTTTTAACTATACCGAAATAGAGATACTATCTACTCCTTACACCCATTCAATTGATGGAGTACATATCAACACAAACACCCTGGTATGCAACAGTTCATAGTATTTACACCTACAGAGTCCCATATTTGCCTCCTTTGTGAAAAGAATCACAGTTTAGCATATAACATGAGAAACGCCTGTCCAGTATAGCAAAGAGTGAACAACCATAACGCTACTTAAATAATACCACACTGCATAACACTACTGGAATAGCAAAGATAAGGCATATTCTGACCTTTGAAAACAGAAGGATGAGAGCTGGAAATTCATTTAACAGTGGCCTAGATGATTGAAAGCAGCTGCAGGGTCTCTCATTTTCAATAATAAATTTCTGTTTGGAAAAAAATTCTTCAGTGTTACAAGTGACAAACATTGTCACATTTTTCAGAGACTTTGACATCTTTGTTTAGGAATTGTATTATGCCATCATTTGCTGCTTTGCCACTGGTAATCAGTGACCACTTGGAAAATGCACACTGTAGCATTAGTCTAGACAGTTATGCTTAAAGTTGACATCAATGGGAAGAGCAAATTCTGTTCCTGAAGAATGCAGGAAATCCCAAATCTACCAAAATGAGCATTTGAGAATTATCTACATTGCACACTCCATGCAATCACAGAACTTTATTTAAGGTTGGTGTATATGATATGCATCAAAGAACTCAAAGATTTCTCCCAGTTCTCAGTAGCAGCTCTGCCCCTTTCTCCCTTGTGCTCATGTAATCCAGTTAGTTACATAATAATGTTGGTATCAGAAGAGCAGAAGTCTCCCTGTTTCTCTTTTCCATGCTTCACTGCCTAGGGAATGCCTAATACACTGCATATGCCTATTGCATAGTCTTTTCAGAGCTGAAAAATACAAAACACCTCAGATTGCAAAAGACTTCTTTCTTTTTTTAATCCACAAAAGCTAATCACTTATCATAGACCTGTGAAACAGACCTTTCTGTTTCACAGATGAGGCTTTTCCCTCATTTTAAAAAAAATATTAAGATAAAATAACCTGAAATCATTCACATACATCAACTTGTACTTAATCTGAAGTTGAACACTTCTATTTCTCACCTAAAGAAAGACTTGCCCTTTTTTGTTCCTCTTCAGCCAATAAATATATCTGTTCTATTTATGAAGTTACCTTCACTTAAAGAAATAGATAAAGCCTTCAGGCAAGTTGAAACAGATTTCTGACTCGGACTCTCCTCTCAGTTTTTGTGACTGTTTGTGGTAAGAATACAGAAAAAAACCCCAAATGCTCACAGAAATAAAAATCAATAATTGGTGCTAAGAATGGCTTCATAATTATATCTGCTTAGAGAAAAAAATAAATAAATGTATTTTCAACAACACATCAGAAATCTGAAGAGGATATTTTTAGAAAATACATGAGAACTTAACTAAATTACAATTATTTTATCCTAATTTGACCTTTAGCATTTAATCTTATTTTGCCATCTCTGTAAGAAATGCCGTTAGCAAAGACACTAACAGCAAGGTGAAGATCCATTTCTTCTCTCTTTAGTTAGTAGATGTCTCTGCAAAGATATCTCAGAGATAGCTAGAGAGACTCCTTACAATAAAGTTGCCTACATCTCTACTAGATGTCCTGAGCTCTCCTTGGCTAATCCTATTTTAGCAAGTAATCTGGCCCAAGAGAAGAGGATTTGTACAATGAAAATTCCTGATGAAGATATGGAATCCTTATTTTCCTCATTTCAGGGATTTTAGTTTAGACTACCTCTGATCTGGTATAGTGACCTGAGTGCTTATGAGGAGCTGGTGTGCATTAGGTACATTGCTGGAGTTCATCTTCTGGTTTCATTTCTTACTAAAGGAACTAATGAGATCACTCTGCAATAATAACCAAAGATGATAGAAGGAGACTTTTTATAAAATTCTATAGACAAGAGAGTTTCTGATATTTTATTAAATTTTCCATGTTTTAGCAGCTAAACATGTAATAAGAAAAAAACAAACACTCTTGGCTTTACATCAGTGTACTATGATTTGCTTGTTCTATTTTCAGAATCACGGCAGAGATGTCAGAAGAATGATGTGACCTCCTTACATCATTACTATGCAGTATTAATTTCTAAGCCTAGTTTTGCTCATTAGTTTCAAAATCATAATATACAACATCTGTCATCACTAAGATCTATTTAGAAGAAATTTCCACTGAGATTACTAATTCACAATCTAACAACTTTTTAAGGTTTTTTTCCATTTTTAATTTAAAAAATTCTTTATATTTCATGTTTTTGCTAGCAAAGGAGTTTGTAAGAGGTTAAGGGATGTGAGCATTTAATTAAGGCCAATTGTTAAAACTTGTCTTATTGTCTGGAGGACTTTTTTCACTTGTGGACTTAGGTGAAATTGAGTTCCTGTGATTAATCTAGGGAGATCCTGCACAGAAATTCAAAATTGTAAGTCTACACAAGATAAGAAATAATCTCATATGAATGGTGCTCTGACTCAAGGAATGAAAGTGGTCCTTTATATTTGTTTTTCACAAATAGATTTACTAATCATGATCCGACAAGTCTTCAGTTTGAGGATGTACTAAGACGACCTATGCATCTATTAAACTCCAGTCAATCTAGACCATCATTACAGGACAGAAACAAAAAGATTCAGCTAGTATATCACTCTATAAGATATTTTTCTCTTTGGAATTTAGGAAACATAGCATATAGCAGGGAAGACAACATATTCAGAACATCAGTATATGCCCCACTGTTGCTAACTGAATCTTTCTCTAAATGTCACATAAACATGGTAAAACTGCAGCTTGAGGCAGAGGCACAGGAGTAGTAGCATCATTTGTAACATCAGTGCTTGGGGAGATAGCATACGAGATTTTTTTGTTGTTGTTAATCCTGCTACTTTTGTCTTCTGTGTATCTTGCAGCCAGATCTCCCAGGTGAGACGATATAACTAAATTTAAGATGCATCTGAGGTGCATATTGATCAATATAGTTTCATCTATGACATTGGAGATAATTTTATATTAAACCCCTTCTAATGTTTAGGGCTCACACTAAAGTTATGCAGAACTTTTAAAGATCATTGCACAATCCTCCAAGTAACTTTCTATAATTTAGTCACTACCTGGGCTATTGGTGGGATTTACAAAACCTTTTCAATAGGTGTCCACACTGTTTCTAAAAGCACTTAGGTGCTTTTGGAAACATTTGGTAGGAAGGTTCACCAGAGCCTTAGCAGATAAATTGCAACATAGGACGGCTCCCATCATTTCAGTAAGGTAGTGATAAAACATCTGCTTAAGTAGGGGTTCCATCAAGTTTTTAATGCATTATGCAACTATAATCCAATGTAAGAAAAAAAGTGAGGGTATTTTGTGTGTGTGCAGCAAAAAAGGTTGGTTATGGAAGTAAGACTTTTCAGTAGTGATTTCAATAGTGACAGAGTGGCAATACTAACAATTCCAATAGCGACAATTCCAATAGTGACAGAGGGTGACAGATGAAAATTCTTATTTAGCCTAGAATACTTACAGTTTCCTTTGGTTTAATGGAAAATCAAGGGCTTTCTTTCACTGGGAGGAAAGACCTCTGAATTGAAGTCTCAATTTTTTTTTTTTTTTTTAATCTTTAAAAAACCCAAACCATTTGCATTCTGAATAAAGATAGGAATCTAAAGAGGAATTACCAAAATGGGTGAAGATATCAAACATGTTAGCTTAAATACTAAAGAAGTTGTGAAGCCTTTATTTGAAAAAGAAAGGCAAAAGTCTGCACGAAGAATCTACGCAGGAAGCAATTGCTACTTCAAGTATTGCTTGCAAAATTTCACAAATACTGAAAATAGGAATGCTGTTCAGTCTGTGGGGTGCAGGGTAATCATCACTGGCGAAATCCTCAGGCCAGGAAGAAAGAACACAAAAACATAAACAACGACTAGCTGCATGAAATGTTATGTTTTTTCTTTCCTCTCCCCCTCCTTCTTTTCCTCTCGCTTTCTGAATGTTCTTCAGGCTAAATGCAGGTCCACTACAGGATTACGGCTTTGACATAGTTACTGGTCTTTCTTCTTTTAAAGGATTTCTCAGTGTACAGATACCAACTACATGTGCTTTTTTCACGTCACAATGGGAAGAAACTTTTATCTAAAAAAATCCCATCAACTGGAGAACATGGTGATGCCTGGAAAGATACAGATAATGCAGATAAAATAATCTCTAAACTGAATTATCTCACACATAGTTTCTGTTGTGCAAGACATTAATTTGGGGGGTGAAGAGTTTGTTTAGTTTGGTTTGTTTTTTTTTTTTTTTTCCTGGTTCAGAGAACAGCCTTTTTTTCTGCTTTAAAAATGACCTTCTGCAGCCAAAGATGTATACATAAACCTAGTAAAGTATAATCAGGAGATTTTTTAATCTATCACAAGGCTTGATACCACTTAATAAAGGACAAAAACACTTCCAAGCATATCCAAATTTTTACAAAAGAAATATGATCTTTCTTCCTCTAGTCAGTAACGTGGTTGTTTTAGATTATGTGGTTGAAGTTAATTAAATAATACACACGGGCACACACATCACAAGAAACTAAGCCATGACAAATCTGCAACACAATGCACTTATCAGTCTGAGCTTTTCACTTGCTAACAGAATACAGGCGTTGAGACAGATTGATTCAGATGGAGTGTTTCCCCCATTCTTTCAGTGGCGTTGCTTGTTTTCAGTGGAATTTGAGAAACTGCCTGTGTATTTTTGTTGGTATTTTTTGTTTGTTTCTTTACAGTCTGTATGTGTGAACCACCTGCAGTCTCACTTAATTTCATGCAACAACATTTAGAGAATGAACTCCTCTCAACATTCTCAGTAGGCTGCAGTGGTCTACAAGAAAGAATTAAATCATAATGAAAATGAACCTCAATTCCTCAGTCTGGAAACAAATCAAGAAAGGCACTGGAGAAGGCAACAGTAGTACTTCCAAGTTTGCTATAGTAAGCTGGCTGTCGTATTAAAATAATACAGTTGCATTATGAGTAATGTATAGCTTTGGGGAGGGGGAGGCTGGAGGGAAAGAAAGAAAAAAAAGTAGAAGCTTAAGTTACCTGAAAATTCTGCTTAAACTGGAAAACATTTCTAAGTATATTACCATGCACAGACAGTGCCTGTACAGGCCATACTGTAACTAATTTTCCATTTAGTGTGTCATCTACCTCCAAAGCCATAATATTACTAAAGGATTAAGAAGGTCGTTTGTCAACATAAGATTCCACTATGAGAACTTATACTGCAAATGGGTCAAATTCAGCCTTGGCTTGCGTCTCTGGGAACCAAAACATTTTACATCGTGGTGGCAGATATGTCCTTCATAGCACACATCATTTCACAAACTTCACTTACATCAGTAATTCCCCACACCAAGTCAAAATAACATCATCACAACACCAACAAAGGTGGACAACACACCACCTTGTCCCGTCACTACATTACAACAACAATTATCACACACACCACCCCTTGTCCCGTCACTACATTACAACAACAAAAATTCCCCACAATTATTTGGCCATGGATATTTGAGAGCCAGTATTTCCATAGGTTATTAAATCCTTCTCACCAACCCTGTAGCTCAGTGACCTGATATAATAATTGAAGAAGCAGGATTTCCCACTTTTACTGACTCAGATTGTTTCACCAGGTACCTGGCTATCTCTGTAGCTATGTTGACAGAAGTATTGATGAAGCTATTGTGCTGGTTTTGGTTGGGATAGAGTTAGGTATGGGGCTATGGTTTGGATTTGTGCTGGAAACAGGGTTGATAATACAGGGATGTTTTCATTATTGTTGAGCAGTGCTTACACAGAGTCAAGGCCTTTTCTGCTTCCCACATCACCCCACCAGCGAGGAGGCTGGGGGTGCACAAGAATTTGGGAGGGGACACAGCTGGGACAGCTGACCCTCAAAGGGCTATTTTATACCATATGATGTCATACTCAGCATATAAAGCTGGGGGAAGAAGGAAAGGGGGGGGGGGGTGGTCAGAGGGCGTACGG
>NW_009201274.1:6991-7327 GCF_000690835.1 Fulmarus glacialis
GTGGGAACTCTAGTGTGAACTCGAGTCAAAGGGACTGTGACCTGCAGATGAGTCCTCATGGGAGCAGGACAGCCCACAGCTTCTGCGGCCATGTATAAGTCCACACCAGAGTAGGTACATCTTGAAGTATCTGTGGCTGTGGTTATGTCTGTGCCACAGGTATACCTCTGAAGGGATTGTGGCCCAAGGATAAGACCACACTGGAGAAGATGATACACCTCGAAGCATCTGTGGCCATGGAAAAGTCCATGCTGCAGCAGGTACACCTGGAAGCATCAGCGGCTGTGCATGAGGTCATGCTGGAGTGCCTCAAAGTGTGTGGCCATGGATAAGCCC
>NW_009201275.1:0-41307 GCF_000690835.1 Fulmarus glacialis
TAGGTTAGGTTTTAGTCACTACTTACAGATGGCATTCCTCAGGCAGAGAAGTTTTCAAACTCCATGATTTCCTACAGAAAAAATGAGCTGGAGTGCTCTTGCCAGTCACCCTGAACTTTCCTTTGTTGTCTGTCCACTACACAGGCTGTAAGATTTCTTTTTCTTCACTTACATATTTATTCAGTATAAATAAATGTTGCATTGCAGCTTTTGATGGAGACAGCTGGAGACTGTAGGAAGACACATGCCAGAGTGAGTCCCAATCCCCTGACACACCTGCAAGAGGTAGAACCCCGCGTGGCAAAGCGACGCTTGTCACAGGCACGCCACCGGGCTACACTGGCAAGACTCTTCAGCGGCTTGGGGGAAGCTGTTTTATCCCAGTCAGACAACTCAGCCTCAAAGGTGCAGAGCAGTGACTGTACTTATTATACATGGGTATGTTTAAATTTAGCCAGGTTTATTAGGATGACCACTGTATCTTTACGGGTGCCAGTGTGTATGTAATTTCACTGTGTGCAGCTTTCCTGGATGCCTTTTACTTTAAAGCTGCCAGCTCAGCATGAGCAAATTGTTCACTTTGTAGTCTCTGGGTCATGGGTTTATCATGGGGCTTATCTGCCCTTTTCTAACAGGGTTTTTGCAGCTTGTTTATAGCTTTGCGGCTTCTTTATAATGTTTTGGAAACAAACCAAGGGATCCTGTGATGAAGTTATCTTGATTTCACAGCATTTTTCTATGAAATCAGAATACTGAGTTTAGGAACAGAAGAAGTTATAGGGGAGGGAGTAATTAATTCAGCCTTACGAGGTGCACTCTGTCTTCAACACACTCTGGAAAAATAAGTCAGGAAAAAAACAACCACAAGTATAGTTTATTGGTCTCTACTAAATTAAGAAATTATTTAATCAACACAAAATTATTTATAAAGATTAAATTGACTCAAAATGCTGAAAAGATGGATGTTACCATGCTCAAGGCAGAGGAATAAACAGGAGTCCTTTTATCCTCAACTCTGCCACCGATTCATTTAGTTAGATGGGTTACTTTCAGTTTTCCAGTTTGTAAAATGGAGAGGGTAATGAGTGTTTAGGACAGGAATTGTCCCTGTAAAGTGCTTTGAGGCTCTGAACATGCAAAATACTGCTATCTGGGGCTTGTGCCTGCTGAGCCCCTTACCTCTCATGCAATTTGAGGTAAGAATTCAGTGTACCATGTTCTGAACAAGATGCAAGTTAAGCTGAAGTCACCATGACCCCAGAAGCCAAGACTGAACAGATACTTGTTTTCTATCTTCACATACCGAATCTGAAAATTGCTTTTTCATAGTATCATGTGCCCCTTGTGTGACTTTTGGGGACCAAGGAAGATGAATATAAGCCTAAATACGGAAGTTCACTCATAATTTAGTGCGTTGTGTCTGGCTAAAATATGCGGCGTGAAAGCTCTGCAAGGTAGACATCCTGTCCAAGGTGACCGTGGATGGTCTCACCGATTATATAAATCTCGAAATGTTTTTGAGATGTGTATGTTTAAATGCACTGGCCATATGTTCTCAGTTACACTTGCTATAAATGATGAAGGAATGATGTGCAGCGCTGAAGTTATTCCAGTTTACATCAGTGTAGCTGAGAGTAGAACATGGCAAAGGCTTCTCCTAGCAAAATTGTCATGGCAAATGATTAGTAAAGTCTTATGCCTAAAGTTGGTAGACATCCAACAAGACTTCACAGCATGGTGTTTCAGGACATACTCCAAGAAGAGAATGATCCAAACAAGACCAGTTGCTGATGAAAGAAGATCAGAGTTAAGTAGCAAATGTCTATGTGACTGGGTATTATGTGTATGTATTGCATAATATATACTCAAACATTTATATTTTATATTTAAGTTTGCTCTGGTATTAGTTCTTTCCCCTTTTCATATGGATAAGGGTAGCTGGTGAAACAACACAGTTGTTTTCACAGAGACATCGAGATAACTCAAGGTCAAAATGAAGGAAAAGTGAAGAAAACAACCAAGGCATGTTAAAACATTAGTCTAGTCAGAGCAGAGAGCAATCAGTTCTGATTTTTTCTTATGTTTAGTATCAGGTTTTGCGTAAGGCTAAGAAATCTGTCCAGAAGCTGGAGCAAGCCTTGGGTTCTTTGCTGAAGATGAAAGGTACTGTATGCAAGTATTTGCCTTGGACAGAGTGCCTGGACTTGTTTTTTATTTATTTCTTAAATAGAGAGATATAGGTACGCAGCTAAGCCCATTAAAACATTAGAGCCAACTGTGGCTTTAGTTGTAGCAATAAGCAAGGGATAGCACAAAAGTCTATCGACTCATGGAGCACTGCACCTCAGAAACCCTCCTCTGACTCTCAGTCGTTCCTACCCCCTCCCCAGGCAGGGTGAAGGACAGAAACAAGTCGTTCCTGCTATCCCATGGCAGCAGGCAGTTCAGGCAGAGTGCCCTTGTCACCCTGCTGCTGATTCACCCCCAGCAGGTGTGGGGCTGGCGTGGGTCCCCAGGCTGCACGCTTGGGCTCTCACTGAGAGGCTGCAGGAGCATGTGTGCTCCTCCCGGCCGCAGCGACGTGGCGCAGCGCGAGTCACAGCCGTCACGAGCACCCAGCGTTGCGAGTCAGCACAGCCAGAGCTTAAACTTCAGAACAGCAGGCTCCGGTGTGAGTTAAAGGAGAAGGAGAGAGAAGCTGTTGAGGATTTCCTAGTATAGGAAAAGAAAGCCTCTAGTTAAGAATTTACTGTGATAGAAACGGGTAAGAGAGATGCTGCGGTTTTGTTTTCTTTCAGCTTGGCGGGTCGTCTTCATGCACTCCTCCGTTACCGCCTGCGACACCATGCGTCACACTGCTCTAGCGTGTGTTGTCAGCAGTTGAGGCAGCTCCCGCTGCGGGGCTTCACGCCCTCGCCAACGTGCCTACTGATGCTGGCCACTGCCTCCAATGGCGGCAAGTAGGACTCGGGGCTGATGGGGTGGAGACTTTGGACATATTTTTATGTCGCTTCAAGTGTCCAAATTACTGTCAGCTAGAAGAAAACATTACTATTCATGCAACTTGCACCTCCAATAATTTGCATTGATTAAAAGTCCCAGTGCTTAAAATGAGCAATCTCCTCTGAAGCCACATCCTTGGATAACCTGTAAAAGTCAGTCATAGGTAGAAGGAATAGTTTGACAGAGCAAAATTGAAGGGATCACAAGCAGTGAGGCTGGTTGAGGAGAGTTTGGAGGTAAACTTCCCCTTGTATTTACTTGCATAGATGTACAATTTGTACTGCTTGTGTATCACAGGTTGGTTGTCAAGGGGGTTTACAAGCAATTTGCTCGTTATATGGCAATCACAAAATAGTCTATTGACTGGTGCTTGCCTGGACTTTGATTTGCTGGTTGGTTTTTTCACCATTAGTTCTGTCGGACCAACGTTGGGAGAAGGCATTGATTCTAAGTTCCTCAATGATTCATACACTCCCAGTATTGCTAGTAAGAGAGGCAGAGGTGTCTCCTTTTACATCACTTTTGCCTAATGAAAAGCGCTGGCTCGTGAAGGACCAGTTGTTGAAATTATTCTGTTTGGTTGGGGCTGAGGGTGAGAGGGAAGCCAAAAGTGCCACTGATGTGACAGTAACCTTTCTGCTGACAACAGAGTCCTTCAGTCTGGAGGATGGGAACCCGTCCTGCTTGGAGGAAGTCAGGGAGGAATATGTCAAGAGGCACTTCAGCAATCACAGGTAAGGGCTTATACCAATCAAGGAAAGATGATAATACTTGGCACTTGCTTCCATCCCAGCATCTGTGAACGTCTTTGTCATTGTTACTGAATTTCCAAGCCGAGGCCTTTCATCATGAGGGGAAGATGAAGAGATTTCAGCTGGACCCCTGTAATCCCGTACAGGGCGCGAACACTCTAAGCATGTTGTTGGTCTCATTTCCAGTCAGTGCCTGTATTTCCTTTCTCTTCTGTGTAGCTCATCTCCACCAAGGACTTCTCATTTGCCTGCAAAGCAAAAGGAGGAGGAGAAAGCTGGCATGGGAAGCATGGCCCTGGAGTCTGGAGTGACCATGGCAAGGGCCTTATTAA
This sequence comes from Fulmarus glacialis, assembly GCF_000690835.1. Taxonomy (NCBI): domain Eukaryota; kingdom Metazoa; phylum Chordata; class Aves; order Procellariiformes; family Procellariidae; genus Fulmarus; species Fulmarus glacialis. Next base: position 4,088 of record NW_009201275.1, read on the forward strand.
TCCAGTTAAGAAGTTGTTCATGTGGCTTTTTTTCCTGTGTGTTCTTTCCAGCACTGCATCAGCCTCAGAAGCTGCGAGTGAGCGTGACTCTACCATCTGGAATTTGATTCAAGAATGTGCAAAACAAACAATGGAAGAGGATGGGAAGCCAGCATTTATCCAGTCTCTAGACACTTCATCCTTGGATCTGGTGGAATTTGAACGGTAGGTGCACCCCACATTGCCTTCAGTTTTTTAATTTGTTTGCATTAACACCGTGCATCCAGTCGCTGCTGTTCGTGCAGCCCTGCTGGAGCCTGCATCTGCCTTGCAGAAGCCTTGTGCCAGCAACTTTGGCCCTGCTGGTGCTGAAGCTGGGCACCTTCCAAGTCCCTTACCTGCCACTTGCATGTGAATGGACTCCCAGCATCGTAGCAGCCCCCAGCTGTTGGAAAATTCCTGAGGATTTTCCACTATTCTCAAGAAAGAGAAAAAATTTTCTTTCAGGTGTGTCAGTCCCTATGTGGCCATGCTTTACCGCTGTCCAGATGGCTTGCGGAGTAAGATGCAACATACCTGCTAACAGTAGTGGTTTAACAGGCAAGCTCAGGTGAAATAGGAGGTTATGAATCCAGAATGATTTATGCAGGTGTGTGTCCCTGTGTGTTTGTGGTATCAGTACCACTATCAATTTGTGTCCCTGCAATGGGGCTAGATTTTAGGAATGTAGGAATTGCTGCACCAGATGAAATTCTCAAGTGTCCAGCTGTATGTGTTCTGGGGAGGTGGAGGAACCAGACGTAGGCATCCCCCGCGGTGATGTTCATCCTGCCTCTAATGGCATTGTTATGAGGAACTTGAGCACCGTTGTCCCTTCCAGAAATAGACCCTTAGCTCCTGGCAGCTTGGAGTACTTTTTTTGTGGGATCAGAGCAGGGTAAGGCTGGATGCAACCAGGGAAGATCACGTAGTCCTCAGCCTGCGGGCTGCAGAATAGTGGTGGTCTGGAAGATATCAGAAAGCACTCCTCAAAATGTCTGCAACACAGAGGCAGGGGGGGGCGGACCTAAACACACACACCTGTGTTACACTTACAGCTGGTGGGTGCGAGTCTGTAACGCCCTTTAGGATCAGCGCCTAAGTGCCTGATGCAGGACCTAAAACTCAAAGACCACTGTTCTCATGTCAGTGGTCCATGTATTTTAGTCTGGCGTTGTAATGGTAAAATTACTGGTTTTTTCAAAGTTATTGATACCTTAAGACTGAGTACGTTATTCATCGCTTTCTTCCCCTTGCTGTCAGAAAGCGCTAGGAGGTACTTAGAGGTGCTTTTCCAAAAGGATAAATGATCATTTCATTGTAAAGATTTGAGAAACAGATGGATGTCTATTCTATCGTGTACCATCAAGTACAGTCAATTTCCCCCCCTAACCATTCCAGAGATAAGAATATGCAGTGCAGGAGAATCCACCGCTGCAGCTGGCATCCTCTTCCGCAGCATCACCGTGAGAAGCAAAAACTTCTGCAGTTCCTTCTTCTCTTTTGCTTTGAACTGGTGCTTATTTATAAGATTCCCTTGGATTATTGAGTTTTTCATCAAAATGAGACTGCAGCTGTGCCAGCAGGTGGCACCAGCCTCCCGCTACTGTTCCTGCTTCTGCTCCCGTGAGAATGGGAGGTGGCTGTAGTAAGGTATCATTTACAAGACCTTGAAATGTGCTGAATCAGGATTTTCTGGGGGAAGTAAGCCCTGCTTCATCAAAGACTGCACAACAGAGCCGTAACCACCCGACTTTCCCCTTCTTCACTGACAAGGTAGACCAGGGCCTGTACTATGTGGACTTTGGCACTTATCCTGCAGCCTTGTGGCAGACTGCAGTTGGTTCATAGCTAATTCTTCTCAAAAAATGATCTTTTATAACAGGCATAAAACAATAGGGACTCTTCAGCAAAGAAAATAACAGCCTTTTGGCGATTGTCTAATCACATTATTTGGGCAGCGTCAGAAATGCTTTGAGCTTCAGCGGACTATGTTTTTTTTCCCCGTGTCCAGCAGCAGGAGCTACACAATGGTAGGACTATACAGTGCTCTGTCCAGTGCAAAATCTGGTTGTCTCCTTACAGCTAGGAAGGAAATAGTTGAGCCATGTTCAAGCTTAATTTCTTTAGCAAAGCAGTCTAATGGTGATTCATACTCTTCTGTTTGAGAAACTCCAGATCCTTTGTTTGGAGCTGGACATTCAGAATCCTTAGTAAGCACAATACCTTACATGAGAACGCTTATTCCCCTTCCGGTATTTTGTTGCCAGCAATGGTGCAAAATACTACAGAGTATGGAAACTGGAGTTTAAACACGTTTATGCTTGCGTGCAGAATTATCTTAAGATTTTCAATATTGGTTTGCTGGAACAAATATTAAAAAAAAAAAAGAAAAGGTTGAACTCTTTTGAGTTACTTTCTCATGCAATACTGTTCAGTTAATCAGGAAATGTGCTCATTTGGGACATCTTCCAAGGAATCATTTTGAGCCCAAACTTAGTAACAATGACTGCTGTTTATAGAACTCTTGGTTTGTACTCATTGATCTTGTTATTTTCATCAGAGAAGCTCTAAGCATTTAATTAACGTAAAATAACCTTCAGTGCTGCTTTCCAGAGTAGATATTATTATCCCTGGTTCACTGTGCCACACAGTGCTAACAGAAGAAGCGGGCTCGTTCTGAGATTTAGTCACTGGCTTGAAATTACGACACATGTTCCATTACCAGTTTCACTACAGACTGCGTAGAAGTCAGTCTCAGGGATGCGTTTTCTGAGATGTAAAATGGAGGAAATTGAGCTCCCATGCTTATTTAAGTCAGAGCATCCAGGCCTGAGATAGTCTCTTTCTATCTGCATGTATAGTACCTAATACGTCAGGATATGACCGCAGCCAAGGGTTTTAAGTGTAGTGCAATGCCAGTAAAAGTATAAAAAGTGACTTACAGTGTAAAAGCCTCAGGATACAAAGGCAAGTAACTCAAAATTTATTAAATGCCAGAATGAGGTTTGCCTGTGCAACAAGTACAGCCTGCAGCGCCTGGATCTTCTGTTGTGAGGCAGTCCTGCTGAGGCTGTGGCTGGAGCCTGCCTTTTGCAGATGAAATCTTGGCAGAACAGAGTTGCTAAAATCTTCAAACAGTGTTGGGCAACCTTCGGTAATTGTATGAAGTCTTAGAGGGGGGAATCAGTGAAGTAGTTATGAATCAGAGCTACTCCCCAGTCTCCTGCTGATTTACAGTAGATGGCTGCCTCATAGCCTGCTCTTAAGAGATGCTCCCTTTCCTTTCATTACAGATACCTGTATTTTTATAAGCACACAGTGGATCTGCTGATAGAGCATGGAATTGTTTGCACTGAGGAGGTGCCTCTTCCTGAGGTCTCCATGGCTATTTCCCACCTCTGGCAAGAGCTTTCTGAAGAAAGGAGAGACAGCATCTTGCAGTACTGTAGCCAGAGACATTTCCTCATGGATCCTAAGGCTGCTTGCCAAGAGCCTGCATGCACTGAAGGTAGTGTGCGGGACAGCCGAGGTAACAGTGAGGAAGCCAGTGGTTCCTCAGTCTCCACACCAGAGGAAGTAAGTGCTCAGTAACATACATCGTCTGCCTCTCAAACTCCAAGCCTTCAGATGCTAATTGGCTGTGCAGCTTTTAATTGGAAACATACAGTAGTTGTAATTAAGCTTTCCCAAGACCACTTGAATGCGTAAGTGTAGACAATAAGCAGTCTTTGCGTAAATGTCTGCACCGAATTCTCTCTTGGTAAGATACACAGCAAGCTATAGGAGTGCAGTGGTAGTAATCCTGCTAGTCTCCCCTGATCTTGTAGAGTTTCTGTGCTAAGTAACAGTTAAATTTGCTCTAACTTTCTCCAGGGGGAGGGAGCAAGAACAAGAATTATACAGTGCTTTGCAAACTCTCCAAGGAGCACAGATGAGCTAAATCCAGAAGGAATACCCAGTTTGCCAAGGCCTGCTGTGTTTTGGGTTGGGTGGTTTTTTTCATCAAAGCACTTGGTAGCAAAGAGGAAGTATTTGTAGACCATTTCCAGTGGTACAGGGCTAATGACTGCCTGTGCTATGCACCTCTGCAGAGCCAAGAAGTCAGTGACTGAGTAGACCAGGGCATTTGTTTAAAATAACAGCCAACTCTTTGTAAACTGTTCCTGGAGCACTGATTACTTAAGCAACTAGCTGCTCAAAGATGTGTGTCATTTTATTAGCTGCAAGGGAGGGACAGATGTCCACCTTTAGCATATAAGTAAATTGCATAGACATGTTCTTTTTGAGTCACAGGACACAACCATATTGCTGACCTCCTTAGGAAATGTCATGGGGATGTTGCATGTACAGTACTTTCTGGCACAGAACTGTGTGATCTGCATTATGGCAGAGTGAACTAATGAGCTTATCGGTCTGTCACAGGGAGCATCCAAACTCCTTTGTAAGCCAGGTTGCACACTGCAATTGGATTTGGGGAGACTGGCTGGGGAGGCTGGCAGCAGCCCACAGTCAAGTCTCTAAAGCACTGATACAATTCATGTTTTTTACTGATTTTTTGGGAGATGTAATCTTAAGTCTAATTCATAGAGGTTGAAACACAGGCCTAAGGGAATGGACTAACCTTGTGTTCCTAGTCATGAAATACAGTTATTCCTTATTATTCCTGTCTCCACAAAACCCTCTTGGTTTACTCTAGCCATAAACGTACATGTTAAATGGGAGGAAAGAATATCATGCTTTTAAAGACTTCATTATTAAAAATGATGCCCTAGGTAAAACTTTTAGGTGGCCGGATATGTTGACATCTGAAGTGTTTTCTCTGATAGGTAATGTTTGAAGATGCGTTTGATGTTGCTGCTGGTTTCCTTGATAGAAGCGAGACTCAGGGAATATCTAGCCAGAGGTAAATTACAAACTCACCCTTTTTGCTAGACAGAGTAAGTTAATAGCCCACTGTCAATACTCCATGGCAAGTTTGCTGTGGAGTAAGGCAATAGCCTAGCTTCCTTTTTTGTGCCTATTTTTTAGTAAATTGTTAGAATAGCAACCTCCAGCAATTGTGCTCACAGTAATGTGAGCTCACTGTCTCTTAAGGTGCAAAAGTAAAATGATTAGTAGGTATTTACAGCAGAATTAGTAAGAATCACTTATTGAGTGCCCCGACACTTAGGATAACTGGGGTCCTGATTTTCTTCACCGCTCTGCCTAGCTTTCCATCTTTTCAAATTACAATATTTGTAATGTTTTCCTTTTCTCTCTCTCACTTACCAGTCTTTGAGGACCATAAGGCGTTCCCAGGATAAGTTAGCTATTCATAAACTGTACTCTCATTTAATGAGATAACAGTGATAATTTTTTAGCATTGTCTCCTTTACCTTTTTCACATACCCTAATTCAATCACAAGAAGGTGATCAAGCTAAAGTGTGGTTGACCTGAACAGTAACATCAGAGAAACACAAGACCTATTAAATAATAACATCTCTTTCCTCTGCAGGTCATGTGAGTTACCTAAAAGAGAACATGTCAGATACAAAGCTGCCACTGCCTTTGATTTTTCCCAGTAGACCAAAGAAAGAAAAGGGTGGTTTTCTCAAGAGGAAAATCACATTATGATTCATCTTTTATGCATTCTTGCTACTTAGTCTTCGTTAGGATTATTTCTCTTTGCAAATAGTTTTCTAATCTGTTTTTTTAAATCCCATTTTCTACTTATTTTTCCATATTTGGAGAGTTCTTTAGTGTGAATCTTTTTCTCTCTTTCACCGCCATTCCACCTTGCACTTCCAGAATGGAATGAATGGAAATAAGGTTGTTTTGGCTGTTGATCAGAAACGACTTGAATGCATAATAAAGCTTAACAAATATGTATCCATTAAATAACATTGATTAGGTCACAATTGCTGTTTGCTTTTAAAATAGGATTAAGTATTGCTTAATGCTGCAATGTATTGCCATCATCTTTGCAATCTGTTTTAGGTCCCAAATTAGATTAGTATTTCAGTAGTCAATATTTATCCTGTTCCTTTCCTTCCCTGTCACTCTCTGCCATGTAATTCTGGACAGGGGCATGATGGCAGAACTTCGTAAAATCCCAGGGAGAATACAGAGGTCACAAGAGAATGAATATCTTAGTTTTTTGCCACAGTTACCTGTTACCTGAGTACAAACCTGCCAGTGGTAGCTAATGTGTCATTTCATGCCCACATGTTACCGCATTCACTCAAAAACTTTACAAAAGAAGTCAAAGCTGTTCCTCTGAACAACCAAACCTCTGAACACTACCAAATGACCGTTGTTGCTCTCTCTTATAATGGATATATACTTTTCCCCAAAACAGTGTTACTATAGCTGTCATGTATCAGTGGATCTCCTTGTTGTGATACTGGTTTCTTGTATTGCTGTTCTCTGTTCTTACATATTCTTACATATCTTCCATGCATCTATTAGACAATATCTCGTCAATATGTCCACCTCTGCTCCTTCCTGTCTTGTTTGGCAATTATCTTTAATATCAGAACCATCTTGAAAACAATTTGAATCTTTTTTAATTGATAAGTAAAATGTGGAGGAGAGAAAGTAAGTAGGAGGAGAAATGAGGGAACAGGAAATTAAATATAGTATCTGGTTCCATTTTCAGTACAGCATTTGCAAGCTGGACTTCTGAAAATCCAGAGCATCACCACAGACTCTATCTGCAGATCACTGATTTCCTGAAAAGCCTCTTCTTTGCTAATACGCAGTTTTGCCAGGTAAGCTTTGCCAAAGGACGCCTTATAGAAGGAGCAATGTATTTCTGTCATTGTCAGAAAGGGATTTCTGTTTTCTGTGCTTCTGATCATACAGATGATCTGAATCATTACAAATCATTACAAATAAGAACTTGGGGTTCATCACTTCAGATGTGTCTTGGAGATGCAGGAACTTTGAGTTGTCTGTGATAAGACAATAAAAAGGGAGTTTGAGCAGAAATCACCCGGGCTAGAGAGTACTGATAATGTGCAGGTCACAATCTGTTTTGGTTTAGATAACTGCTGTACAGCACATCTAGAGAGTCCTGTCAAGAGGAAAAAAAAAAAACGACTGACAAGAATTTTTTGTTTTGAGAGCAGAAATTCATCTTCATCTCAAAGCAAACAGATTGAGGCAGTTATGGAAGTGGTTGCAGAGCAGGGATAGAAGGCGTTCCAGCTAGCTTGAAACACACCAAATCAGGCAGCAGAGAGCTCAGTGTAGGCTACATATCTTACCCCAGAAATTGGGCTACTCAGAGCATCAGAGACTCCTGGACTTGACAGGGAAAGGAGCCCTTCCTGCTTACCTTACGGGTGTGACTAAATCCCTGCAGACTATTCCCCTTCCTTTGATGTAGTACCTGTGCCTAGCCCAGGAGTTTGGGCAGTTGTCATGGTTTAACGCCAGCCGGCAACTAAGCCCCACACAGCCACTCTCTCACTCCCCGCTGGTGGGAAGGGGGAGAGAATCTGAAGAGTAAAAGTGAGAAAACTCGTGGGTTGAGATAAAGACAGTTTAATAACTAAAGCAAAAGCCACGCACGCAAGCAAAGCAAACCAAGGAATTCATTCACTACTTCCCATCGGCAGGCAGGGGTTCCGCCATCTCCAGGAAAGCAGGGCTCCATCACGTGTAACGGTGACTTGGGAAGACAAACGCCATCACTCCAAATGTCCCCCCCTTCCTCCTTCTTTCCCCAGCTTTATATGCTGAGCATGATGTCATATGGTATGGAATATCCCTTTTGTCAGTTGGGGTCAGCTGTCCTGGCTGTGTCCCCTCCCAATTTCTTGGGCAACCCCAGCCTACTCGCTGGTGGGGTGGTGTGAGAAGCAGAAAAGGCCTTGACTCTGTGTAAGCACTGCTCAGCAGTAACAAAAACATCTCTGTATTATCAACACTGTTTTCAGCACAAATCCAAAACATAGTCCCATGCTAACTACTATAGAGAAAATTACCTTTATCCCAGCTGAAACCAGCACAGCAGTGCTGGGATAAATTATCCCGAGGATAAAGTGATGTCCTGGTGCACCGTGCGCACACCTTGTAGAAGATACAAAAGTGGGTAGCAGGTACAGTACCAAGGCGAGGCATGCAATGTGCATCTGACTGAAATATGAAAGGCAGCCTATGGCCTCCTTTCCTTTTGTCTGCAGAGCTGATGAGGTGATGGATTTTATTGCTGGTCATCACATGCCAGTGCTATGTTATGCCATTTCTGGTTAACTATCCAGGTACAAAGTACTATTGTTGGATTGTGTACGTTCACCATTTTGTAGTCACAGATCCACTGAGTGCAGCTCCTCTTGAGCTGCTGCCCTGGCTCTCAAGGCTGCCAAGGGCATGCACTGGTATAAAACACTTGAGAAAGACTCACACAAGAGGAGGGAGGAAATAATTTGGACAAGGAAATGGAGGGCTCTTAAAAGGACAGTGACTCAAAAATGAGAACAGGAGCATGCTTCCATGTTACATGGTAGAGAAATATTTCTGAACATGAGATTAGTTAAGCAATCTTGTCATTTTTCAAGAGCTGTTGTCTTAAGGTCACATCCTAAGAGATGCTTAGCAGCAAAGGCAGTAAATTTAAGTAATTTACTAAAGTAATTTAGATTGAGGTCCAAAGGTTTTACAATATCTAAGTGAAAGTCAGTGGTTTTTTTTCTAAATAGCACTGAGCACCTTTGCATCTTCAAAGGCACACTTTCTTTTAAAATTATGGCTTTTAGATGAGTCTCTTGACAGGCAAGTGGGATTTAGTGCTCCTTAAGCTATACATTTTTTAAACAGCACCTATTTTTAAAAGCAGTCTTGCCCTAAAGAGTCTTGCATCAGTGCAGAAGGTGGACTAGATGGACTGCAGGCATGAACACTTTCATCTCTTAGACTTTGATTTCTCAAGAGCCACTTAATCTCTGTAAGCGGGTGAAAGAGAAGACGATTTCCTTCTATTGCTAAAAGAGCAATAAAGCCTGAAGTCAGTAGAAGTTAAGGGCTCAAGGAAGCTCTCATATCTTCAGACCCTGTTATGTGACCCACTTGCTACCACAGTAACAGCTGTCTAAATGATGTAAACAGACACAGGGTGGAGCCCTGTGATCTTAGAAAGAAATTGGTTGAAAATTTGAGCCATTATTCATCAGGCACCTCAGGCATTTGACAAGTGCTGGTTGCTGATTCAGAGAGGAAGGAGGGCTCGTGGCCCATTAGCTGACACATGTCAGCTCTCGACCAATCCAGTATATATTTGAAACACAATCAATTCCCATGGTTCTTAATCCTGCTTGACTTTGGGGGGGCTTTCAGGAAGAAGATCTTCCGTTTGATTATGAGACTGTGATGCTGAGGTGCACTGAGACCTTCGATGATGAAGATTTCTAAACTATCTCTGTTTGCTAATATTTTGCCAAGCATTGCGGAGTATACCAGGCATGTGAAGACACTGCACCTCTTTCAGTGAAGCACATCTCTGAGCAGAGTGTGGAGACACTGTGTTAAAGTGGTTTGTTACCGTTGACTTCCCGTTCCCTCATCAGTGCTTCTTGATATATCAGTTGAGTAATTTATACTTTTAAAAGTTCCAGTTTTAGATATTCATAAAATCTTGAGAAATACTTTTGTCTATTGCTTTTTAATGTTTAACCTCACTTCACAAGTAAACTGAGGCATGTACAGTTAAGTGATCTTGCCTAGCATAAGCTGTTGGAGAGCTGCAGAGAGGTCACATCAGGGACAGCCTGCGCACCCCGTAGGATGCAGGTCTCAAACCGCAACCTGCAAAAATCACAAAGTGCCCTGCACCCTGGCAGTGATTACTTTTCCGGAGGAATTTTTCAGCTTGGTCTGACATGGGAAGAGGGATTTCCTCACAGAGTGTGAAATGAGGCTCTTCCATCTCTTTATGAGGACAGCAGCAGTGGCCACCTACTCCCAAATCACCTAGAGAAGTGCAGGCACGATAATACACTTTGGATTATTTACTTTTGCAAAGTGTGTAAAGCTGATGTGCTCTTCTGCCACATCTCATTCTTTGATGAGCAGTGCTGCTTAGATAGTGTCTCGGAATTAAATTCTTCATATCCCAGAGCTATCATTAGAGGCTCTCTGCAGACTTGGACAAATTGTGTTCTGACAGTGGTTATGCTGAGGTCATGCTAACAGCCATCACAAACAGAAAGGCTAAAAGTTTTATTTTAAAATCTAAACTGAAGCTGGCATGCCCAAGTATCCATCGGTCTTCAGGAGCCAGGCTTTTAGGCTGAATCCAAGAGGACTGGGCTGTGGCCCAACACTGCCTTGGTGCATAAGATCATGCTACATGCAGCTGTATTCGAGCAAACACATGTGGAGACTAGTACTGAAGTACAAGGGGAGAATAATTCCTCCAGAGCGCCTTCTGTCCCTGCGGTTGAGGCTGTGGTAGCACTCCCAGGTGGATGTTTGCCAGGCTGCTGTGTTTGGAAGCGGGGGTGGGCGGTCCTAATTGCAGATCCTGTTTGGGTTTAAGTTCTCCAGTGTGCAGCCTTGCCTTTCCCGGGCCTTTCTAGTGTGCTTCATGTGTACAGGCTATCATTGCTTTGAGGCTATAAGCAATGCTGGCTCTCCCTCCTCCTCCTCTCCCTCTCATTCCAAAATGCCAAGCATGTACATGCCCTGGGCAGTCTGGGTTTTGGGACACATCTTGGTTGAAATACGTGTACAAACTTTGCAGGGATCCAAGGTCAAATCATTCTTTCCTTTAGCTAGTACGAGACATATATGTACCTACAGTAATAAGTGTTTACATTAAGTGTTCTGCCTGTGTTTTCTTATCTTTGTGTCATTTGGGGGGGAAATAAGTTAGTTTTTCTCACTATTGAGGATACTTTTTCTACAAGCTTTTGGCTGGAGAAATCGTACAGACTTCTGTCATCTCCAGCTCTATTTGCCACACAACATTTGGTCAGGTTTGTTACGTTAATGATTCTTTCACCACATCCATCTTAATTACTGCATCATCTGAGGTCAAAATTGGCAATACCAGCATGTGCCATAAGACAGCCATGTGAGTAAATAACGTTCAAGTGTTAACAACCTTTTCTTATCAGCCCTTCATCCCCACCCTTTTGAAGGCCAGTCCAGGACAGAAGTTAAACAGTAGAGAATATTTCATTTTCAAATGACTTTCAGCCTGCCACCTACCAGAGGAGACAATTTTAAATGGACACCATACACTATGCAGATGCATTCCCTTGATCGTCCCACGTAACAGCTTCTGATGTTTCACCAGGAGAATTTTAGGTTAAGACTGGGCTGAACATTAATGTGAAACAACAGGTGTGTTCAGGTAATGTGAAAATAATAACAAATGGTAGCAGGCTTTGTGGGAGGTGTTATGACATTAAGGAGAAGATGAAGAAAACATTACTTTGATTCCTCCTGTCACATGATCATAGTTTGCAAGAGTGCAGGCCTGCGTGTAACGTGGGAAGGCAGTTTCCTCTCCTGCAGAGCCGACACTACACGGACAATAGCTGTTCTGCCCTGGCGTGTGTGAGGTCTGCTCTGTCTTGGCAGGGAAGCAGCCTTAATTCCTGAGTGCGTTATTGCTACGTGCGTGGGTATGCGCTGTGCAGCGCTCAGTGGTTGGTCTGATGGAAGCTTTTAATGAAAAAATCTGGAAAATGTAGGCTAGCAGGCTACTGGGGCAGGGCGGTGGGGAGGAGTTGGAGGCAGAAAGGCAGCAGGGAGGGAGGAGTGGGAAACATGAACGCGTGAGTGGAAGTGCAGCCATGGCAGGGGTTTGGGCAGACCAAGCTGAACAGAGCAGAGTGGGACCCAGTACATTACAGCTGTGCTGCAGCGTGGCAGCCCCTCACTTTACAACACATTGAGCATAACATAGGGCAGTCCTACTACCCAGGTCACGTCTTCTTGTGAGAAAGCTGTGAAAATGAGTTGCTGATTAGCTGTTCTAGAGCCAAGGTACAAACAAATACGCATCACCAGGTCTCCTCGACCAGAACAGCAGGAGCATCTGCCTGGACTTCCCAGTTAGCTGTCTGCATCTCTGCAAAGCTGCAAGCAGGGTGACTCCACACCTGGTTGAAATCGGTAAGTCTTGCTGCACTCAGGACTCAACAGTAGCACAAAGGGTAATACAGTTGACAGGTAGCTGGCTGTTCCCCAGGCCATCCAGAACAGCCCTTAAGTTCAGTTTTACACTTGAGGATCCTCTGATTTTCATTTATTTTCATTAAGTATCAAATAAACAGAAGCTGTGTCACTGCGGTGCAAGGCCAAAGCTGTTGCCAAACCTCAAATGGCCACATGCAGCTGGGAGGAGTGGTGCCCCTGCAGCCTAACCCCTGCCTGCTTCATTTTAAAATTTGGAAATGTCCCCCTGAGGCAAATAAAAGGATATTTTGTAAGTATGTAACAAACACACCAAAGGGGGAATTTTAAAGGACATTTAGGAGCCTGAGCTTGAAATAGGGACGTAAACAGCTTCTGAAAACTGCCTCTAAGCCTTAGCCACAGCAGACCCAGCGGCCCCAGACCAGCATACCCCCCACACAGCTGGCTGCGCCTCCTGGGCTGTAGGATGTGCCGGGGTAACGAATGAGCCTCCACTGGGGATTCGGGTCCCCTCATGCCCGGAGCTGTAAAGTCATCCCCAGCTCTATTCCAGGGAGCTTGCAAGCAAAATACAAGATGGGGGGGGACAGACGCAGCAGCAGGCTGGGCGTGCAGGAGGATGGCATAACAGAACATAACAGTTCTCCATCCTTGGGGCGGGGAAACAAAAAGCCAAATGAAGACTGATTTTTATAGGAAACCTGTGCCAGTATTATTTTTTTTTAAACAAGTCTAAAGCAAATATACACCTCTGACATTTGCCAGCATCCTAACATGTCTTATGAGGAGAAGCAAATAGATATGGCTGCAGCCTCCACGGAGCTGACACAGAGCAAGTAAAATTACTGAGGGTTCCCCATTCATGCTTCCCACCTCGCTTTTTCCATGTAGGGATCCCAGCCGTAGCACCGAAGGAAAAAGTCTCACGTGGAAAATGGAGCATCTGAAGGCTACGTAGTACAGCAGGTTTTGGCCCTGTTGGTGTTGCCTGTGTACCTCGTTCATTAGCTGTGTATCCTGTTCCCACCTAAACCACTCCTCCAGCGTGTGGCAGGTCTGGCCAGCAGCAGCCTGGCAGCTTCAGTACAGGACACGGGGACGGGATGATGTAGACTAACAACTCGCTTTCACACATGGGCTACAGCACAAGTAAATTCAAGAGTGATGATGAGTTGATGAGTAAGACCATAGGTTTGTCTGCTAGATCTCCTGGGAGCATAGGCTGGCTCTAAATGAGCTTAGAGACATAGTCAAGGTTGTGGAGGATGAAGAAGATACCAGAGCTGAGATGCCTGGGACTAAAATCTGTGATGGTCGGGGGGGATCAGATATACTTAAATGTGCAAATCATTTTTTGTCCCGAAGACATAACAACCCCAATCTTCAACGGAGGCACTCCAACCTGCCCATAACAGCAAACTATTTATACCATAATGTTTCCTCCTTTAGGATCCCAATGCTCACACAATTGATCTATTCAGGCTTCATTCACTCCCAAAGCAAAAAAACCAATATATCCCATACTGATAAAACAAGCCACATACTGCTACAGCTGCAGGTCAGGACTAAAAAACAGGACTGTAATAAGCATGAGAAATACGGGCTTTTCATTGAAACCACCCAGGTTTTGTTCAGTCTTGAGACCATAGGGCTAAGGGGGCATCATACCACAGCCTTCGGCTGTCCATGGAGAGTACAGAGAAGATACGGTCAGACTTTTCTCAGAAGGGAACAGTGACACAACAAGAGGTAACAGACACAAGGTGAAGCATCGGAAATTCCTGTTGGACACGAGGGAAAACGCTTTTCACTGTGAGGGTGGTCAGACTCTGGAACAGGCTGCCCAAAGAGGCTATGGTTCTCCATTCGTAGCTCAACTGGACACAGTCCTCTGCAACCTGGTCTAACAGGACCAGCTCTGAGGAGGGACTGGCCCAGATGACCTCCAGAGGTCCCTTCCAACTGAATTACTCTGTGATTCTTTGAATACTACCTGCCACTCACTATGGCAATCATCCTGAGAAATATCATTACGCTGTACATTTTATTTATTTTTCCCCCAAAATATCTAAGTATAAATCTCAACGCAGGAAACACGAGCTTATGCTACAGCAATGATGTTATTACACACCATCAACAACCAGCACCATGTGCAATCATATTATATATGGCCATATAGGTTAAGGCTGTTTCTGCTGATAATGGAAAGGAGCAAGAATCTGCAAACCATTTTCCAGAGAAGTGGTTGTCACCGCACAATTACCACACCAGACCAAACAGGTATGGTGGGGGGGAACACAGGACATAGCAGTAGCAGGGATGCATCAGATTGCGAGCAGAAGAGTTTTCTCCCTCATCTTTGATGACAATTCCTTCATCTTTGTAGGGTTTGGTGCCCTGGGGAAGCTGGCTCCCCTGAGACTGCTCCCAGCATCCCAGGTGGGATTCATTTCAGTGAAGCTGGGTTTTTCTGTTAGGTGAAGAACCTAAGTAAGGTCTCTAGATTCCCTCTGTGGTCTAAGGTGGGAGATGCATGTTCAGAAGACAATCCATCCCATCCCAACCTCTCTTACAACAACATTCATTTGACTGACTTTAAATTACGGGAATATGGACGAGATGATTCATGACCTAGAGGTGCCCACTCCTTCCCCTTGGCCAGGATGAGGTGTAAACCACAAGCTGAGGTGAGCGTTGCCATTACAGATCTTTAAGGTGGTGGGGATTAGCCTCAGCCCAAGGGATGCCTGAGAGTGGTACAGGGCCCACATCAGGGATGCCTTCTCCTGTGGCCCCTTGAGCAGCCAGGACAGGGGACAGGAAGAGCTCTGCTTCAGCTAAACAGCTGCTCCTTGGGGTCCCCAAGGCTCGGTGCAAGGAAAGAAACTGAACATCTTTCCCAGGCATTTCTTGGGCTTTGGTGTTCTCCAAAGAGGGTTTATGTTCTTCCTAGAGGTGGGCAGGCAGGAGCAGAGGGGAGAAGAATGACTCCCTCAAGGTCACCAGTGGTGCAGGGGGTGAAGCTGGGAAGAGAAAGACATTATCATTCTCCTGCTCCAGCCTCTTAACAGCTGCCAGCTCATGTTCAAATGATGGGGGCTGCAGACACGCTTTTCAGACCTCTCTGCTTCTGAGATGAGTTCACCTGCAGGCCAGGTGCTTATATCCTTGTATCAGCACCTATCTCAGAGTCTCTTTCTGGGCTTGCTTTAACACTGCTTTCCTGTCCAGCAGCCTTCAGTTCATCCATTCTCTTGCCACTAGGTAGCCTTTTGGGGCAAGCAGGGAGATACCGAAACCAAGAGACAGCACAGTATTTGGTGCCTATGCCAAACGGAAGATCATAGACCTTGGAAATGAGCTGAGAGTTGTCCGCCTCTCCCTTGTGGCTGTTCTTCCATGCCAGGAGCCCCCGCTCCTCCTGTGTTCCTGCAACAGCAAAAATGAGATTGTTTTGTGTAAAACAGCGAGTGTTCTGAGCATAGGACTACCTTGTGTGCCTCACCCCCCACTTCTCAGATCCCAGCAAACCCAGCACAACATACAAATCTCTTGCACTTAAACCCTTCTAGCTCCAAAGTTCTTTACAAAAATTCACTAATGAGCTTTTAGACAATACCCGTCTTCCTGCAAGAGCTTCCAGATAAGCAGTCTTCTCCACTGCTTTCCACAGGAATCAAGTATACAAGACAGGTTTTCACAAGCCATGGGGCATCCAAGAACTGTTCAAAGTGGGGGTCATACACTGCTAGGAAAGCAAGGCTGGATGTTAACTGCCCAGATACTGCGGAGTAGGGGAATAAGGTTTAGCTAGCAATTACTATTCACAGTCACAGGCATTTACCCTAGCCAAGGAATTGCTAAGTGCCTGTGATTGTTGCAGCGGCTGAGTCCCTCTTGGGAAACGGAATGAGCACACCTGGAAATTCTGCCTGGAGGAGCTGAAGATCAAGGGCTACAAGAAAATTAATGAGCCAAAAGGAGATTGGCTTTCCAAGAAGCCTGAGATGGTAGAAGAATCTGGTTAACAGAGTGTCCTTCCTGCTCTTTTTCTGTAGCAGAAAAGAGGGATTCCTCTCCTATTCTTATGCCATCCCTCCCCAGGCTTGATGAAAATCAGAGGCTCTTTGCTGTCTGTGAGGGCCAGCTGTAGGTGCTATATCCTATATCCTATCTCTGGTCATCAGCCTTTCCTACTGCTTTCCACTGCTGTAGCACCAGTTCAGCCTCAGTTTTAGCAGCTCTCATAAGGAGGCGTGCGTTGGCTCCTTCCACTTCTAATTGTCTTTGTTTCTCTTTCAACCAGCAACATGGCTCTAGGCTGGCATTTTCCCTAAAAGAATTTTCCCCAAATAAACCTTTTCCTCAGACTCGGTTGTTCCTCAAAACTGAGTTAGTTTTTGATAAGCTGCTGTTTTCCAACCACAGACCATTTCAGTGATGTCTCCTGTTCCTCTCCCCTCTCTGGGAGGAGTTCAGTCACATGGCGTTTCATGGTTGCTAGCACAACTCCTACCGTAGAGCAGTAGTCATGAAGGCAAAAAATACTAGGAAACAAACCCTAGGGCAGGCACAAACTTGTAGCTTAGCTCATTTCAGCAAATCCTACCTGGAATGGTGTTATCAAGGATAAACCCCAGGAGTCCGCCCACAAACATGCCAGTGGTGAGAAGCACCTGGATCACCTGGTCCAGCTGGATGATTCCTAGCAGAAAAACAAAGCTTTGGATAGTGGTGCAGAAAGGCGCATGTCTGACCAGCCATATACCCCGTGCCAAGAGGCTGCAAGCCGCATGCTTGTTTAGACAAGACTTGCAAATCCCAAAGCAGAGCTTAAGATTTGGCAATGCAAGGGAGATTGATCTCGCTGCCAGTTTCAGACCTACAGTCTTATTCTGCATAATTATTCACTGACCCAGCTGCCGGTGGGCAGGAGATGACTCATAAGTACATTAAGACTATTAACAGTGCAGACCGCAGCACTGTCCCAGAAAAAGCGGCCTTCTGCTCCAAACATGTTCTGCACCTCCACGACATGGCATCCATACAAAAGCAAGAGCTTCAGTTCCCAAAGAAAAATAGGTATATTTAGCATGGTATTTCACCACAAGTTAACCAGGTGTGATGTTCCTCTGTGAAGGCTAACTGACATGAGCAAAATAGCCCAGTGACATAGAGCATCTGATTGACCATCTATAGAGTGTGAGATTTGTGGGCCCAGCTCTTTCAACAGCCCACCCAGCATGCCATATACACCTTAAGAGAGGACACTACAGCCTTTGTGACAAACACATTAGTCACATGAGACACAATGAAGGCATAACTTGGAGGACTGGAAATTTCAATAAAGTGAACTTGATGGAATTTAGTAGAGGAGTCTGTTCTTGCGTTTCGGAGGCACTGTGTATGAGCCTCATTCATTACTGCGTAAGAAAGCTTCATTCATTGAGATCTTGATCAGGATTCAGCCCTGGAGTATTCTCCTGCCCAAATTCCCATCCCAGGAATGTGTCCCAAGGAAGAGCTCTGCAATCCTTAGCCTGACAGGAATCTGGCGAGGTGCAGTCACTGACCAAGAGCAGGGATTTCCACACTAGAGCTGTGCATCAGAGCAAAGGGCAAGAACAGCCCTCCCAGAAAGAAACAGGCAACAGTCAAAGCACAGGTTTCAGGATTTTATCAGGAAAACCTACATTTTAAAAGATTTCTCTGGAGCAGCCTTTGCTTCAGTTTTATGATACAGAAAATGCTTCTGATGTCACTTCTTACCTGTTTCCAGCAGTGTACTATTTTTGCTCGCCCAGTTGGGAACCGTGAGGCCAGCAAATACAGAAAATCCAAAGATAAAGATGTTTCTGGAGGAGTTCATGTCTGTGTACTGCACAGAGAAATTGTATACATTACATCTGGAATTACCCAAATCTGTGGATTACTGTTGTGTTCGTGAGACATGCTCGGATGTAAACACTCCATGCAGAACTGGACCCGGGCAGCAGCCCTGGTGCTGCTGGGGCGTTAGTCATCCTGCTGCCCCCGGCATCAGCAAGCCCTGCCCTGACGAGGGAGCCCTCTGCGATTTAGCCCCTCTGGGTGGGTGCCCTCATCTTCACCTGAGGAACTGCCAACGCAAATGTTTGCATTTGCTGCAGCGTGATTATATCTGACTCAGCCGGGTAAGAACCTGACTTGAAACCAAAGTCCCCTTCCCTAGGGATGAAACAGCGCTCACAGAGCTGTTACCTGCAAATTGGAAATCCCGACTGCTGTGATAACTCCGAACATCACAAGGAACATGCCTCCGATCACAGGGGTGGGTATGCTGGCAAGCATCGCCCCGACTTTCCCGAAGATGCCGCTCAGGAGCATGGCACAGGCACCAGCAATGATCACCATTCGACTCCCTACCTGGGGCAAGAGGAAGAGGAGGCAGTCACGCACCGACCAGCGCAGAGAGGCGAGGGATGGCGGGCTCCAGCGCCAGCCTGCCGGGCAGGGGTTGCGCCTCGGGCCAAAGCACTCAATGGCGTGTTCAGTCACAGGTTCAGATGCAGCCGCCGGTGAGCGGGGATGCTCGCACTGTGCGGGAAGCATCTGTATTTGCAGACTAGTAAATATTTATCATGAAAGGCACTCTGAGAGCAATCATGGATCCACACCTATTTACTTGATGTTATCCTCTTTCCTACTGTTGTCGGGAATTTAACAGTTTGCTGTTAAACAAAAAAATTATTATTAAATTAAGAGCACAGTAATCCCCACACACAGCTTTGCTCTCGCTCCAGCCTAGAAATGTCTTGGCAGACCCACAGGCTGGAGCTGCAACCACCCAGTCAATTCACTGGACGATCCTACCACCAGGGTTTGGATTGCCATCTAAAAATGGCTTTCAACTAGGTGTCCCACACCGATCCCTCCATTCCCTGGAGACCAAGAGCTGGCCAGGCTGGCTGCTTTGATCCTAAGCTCTGGGATCTGATACATCCTTTCCATGATCAACAAATGGCTAATAAGAAGCAGGGAAGTCTCTTGGTCTGTCCCTATCTCTCATCACCCATCTAGCTTCAGTAAAACCATTTTTTTCTCATTTTTTTTTCCCTAGGAAGAGCCAGGGTGGCCTTTTCTTTGTTGGGCACTACAACAAAGACGGGATGAAGCACCAAGCCATGCCTTTCATTCAGATCTGTTAGAGCATGTGAATAGGAAAGAAAAAGAGTATCTGCCAAACAAAGGGATGAAAGAGACATTTACAGACTATGGAAACTAAAAAGAAAAGCAGCAATATTTATTAGACTTTCAAGTCAAGATATGCCTTGCCCCACCAAAACTTGGACAGCTTAAAGAATCACGCTAAGATTTACGATGTTCATGTCTTAGGCAGGGAAACTCTGTAATCTTCTGCAAACATTTTATAATTCAATTAAATATTTTAATCCCTCCCTTTAAATATCTGAAGAATGCCATATTTACAAGAAGGACTTTTTGTGAATGCTTTTAACAAAAACATTCCCAGTAACTAGTAGGGTCTCTATTTAAGTATTTCTTAAACATGTCCCTTTAAAATATTTTAAGTCTTACTTGATTGTGAAAGATAAATGGAAAAGATTTGACGGGGAGTTTCAAAACAAAATCATGCATTGCCTTCAGGTGGGCTTTTTGTATTCCTTGGCTTAAAACCTTGGGACACCATTACCATCAAAACTGTAATTTAATAAAAGCCAACAGATCTATTTGTTCCAGGATTAGAATGAAGCTTCAAATTCTTAATTTGCCAAAATGTCAAATTACCCAGTATAGGGAGTTGGCCTTAAAGGCAAATTAACTAATCCACTGATACCACAACTGTGAGCATATGCTGCTAAAGCCTCGAGTTTAGAGTTTGTTTCAATTATGTCAGGAAAACAAGAAAATCAGTTCTCTTTCTTAAGGTCAAAGAAACTGCTGCACAGTTCCCTACTCTATATGGTGACTCTGAAGCTTTACCTCTCCTTAAAATCCTCCTCTTCTTTTCTTGGAAATGAGAGCTCAGTACTGGCATGCTGGGCTTGATCAAGCAGCTTAAACATAGGTGCCTGATGCCATTTAAGATGTTGCATCTTTTTTCTTTTCCTCTCCTCTCCTCTTTATAAATATATTTAGGAAGACAGATAGACAGACACAGAGAGACAGACAGACGGTCTTTGATAAAGTCAGTCCTCAGGAAGTTTCCAGGTTAGCTCAGATGTAACATGCTCTCTTTAGTCTCACCTAAGCCAGGTGCCATGAGTAACAGCTGTGTGCACTTGTCCCACATGCAGACCATAAGCAGAGAAAGAGAGGGACTGACCACCTCTGTTAGGTGATTCATAGTGCTGCTGAGGTGGTCACCAATGTGCCAGGGCACGTTTTTCCAGCGTGCCTTGCAGGAGGTGGGCTAAGATCACATCCCAGGTCCAGCACATACCCATGTGTACCAATCCTTTGTACATACAACCTTGGGGGAAACCTCCCGGAGTGCCAGGGCACCGCAGCCACTCTGCTGCGATGAGGCTCACCTTGGTGATGCCCAGGGCGCCCACGTTCTCGCTGTACGACGTGGTGCCATTCCCTGTCCCCCAGGCCCCGGCTAGGAGGCAGCCGATGCCTTCCACTCCGATCCCGCGGCTGATGGCGTGCTTCGGCGGCGGCGGGGCCCCAGACAGGCGGGCGCAGGCATAGTAATCTCCCACGGACTCCAGCATGGAGGAAATCACCCCGGCTAAGATGCCGAATATCCCAGCCAGGCTGACGGTTGGCATTCCCCACTGGCCTGCAAGTAAAGAGCTCAGTTCAGGTCGGTGGGGCACGTTCGCCCTGAAATCTATTGCAGGGGGGAAGAACAGCAAGGGTGCTTGTGGGTGTTTGCCTGATTTTTGGCATTTCATCTCCCCCTGCTAGCCATAAGCGGAGGTGCAAGCTGGACCAGAGGGCAGCACGGTGGGGTGGGGAAAGAGGGGGCAGTGGTACCTGGGTAAGGCAGCCGAAACCAGGGAGCCTGGGACAGAACATCCCCACGGGCATCCGTCCGGGCCAGGTGGCCGTAGGCGGTGGGGTCCACAGGGAGGACGTCAGTCACCGTCAGCAGGTAGCAGAGCAGCCAGCTCAGGGAGAGCCCCAGCAGCACCTGCCCATCACATGCAGCGGTGGGGTCCGGTTAGGGCACGGCCGCGTCTCTGGCACGGTTGTGGGGGACAAGGTGTCTCCCTGCCTGACCCTTTCCCCTGCACGTGGGATGGAGGCAGAGGGATGGCAGGGGGTCCTGGTGGCCCTCCCTCCCTCCTTCTCTCCCCACATGCAGGGGGGACCTTCTCCCGCCGTGATCCCTCACCACGCAGGCTGGGCTGGGAAGCACTAACTCGGCTAGACACGAGTGGAAAGAGCCGAGGCAGCCCGGGGTGGGTGAGGCCAGTCCCTCTGCCATGACCACTGGGTCTCCAGGAACCCCAACGTACCGGGAAGATCTGGAAGAGGTAGACTGGGGAGAGGTGGCACTTCTTGCCTCTCTGACAAGATGGCAGCGGCACAGGGACATCTTTCAGGTACTGAGAGAACAGAACTATAAAAGAAATAGTCCTAGGAAGAGGGAAAACCAGACCATGAGACAAAGTGGGTGCTGAGCTGCCCACCTGTCCCCACATTAACTGAAGACCTGCTACCCGAGGTCCCAGGACTTCAGAGAACCCCAAAACCCAGACTCTCAGCACCAGAAGGTGGCTCCCCACTCCAGCAAGCCTGGGGTGGAACAAGCTTTCCATCACACTCTACCGACAGCTCTGCTGCACTTGCAAATATTTTTTTCCCCTTTTGTTTCAAAACCGACCCCCCAGATGGTGCATCACTAAGTACAACACAGTTGCCAGAGCTTAAAAATGACACTTGCGTAAAAGAAAAACCTGAGAGACATGCAAGGTCCAGGCAGGCTATGTAGGAAACTGTCCCTGAATCTCTGTGTAATTCAGATATACTGGAAATACAGGATTTATTGGTTTCCTAATTTCAGGTTTACCTATGCTGCTCTGCAAGTGGCAAAAAGCTCCTAAGTGGCACAAAGAAAAGAAAGAGGATTTGATTTGGTTGTGCAAGTCCCTGTTTTGAAAGAAAAAACCCGTGGTGGGACTGTGGGGCTGCACGTAGCGCCCACAAAGCCCTCCCAGCCAGCCAAGAAGGGGAAGGCACAACCCCCCGGTCTGCGAGGGCTGCGCGGCGGAGGGGTCCTCCAAGGCAGGGGTGCTCATGTGTGCCCCTGGCAGCACCCGGGGCTCATTCTGGTGGAAGCAACCTCGAAGTGCAGCTCCTCTCCCATCCCTCAAGTAGGACACATCTCCCACGAACAGCTCACAGCAAGCCCTGTCTGCCCCTGGTGTGTCTTCTCCCCAGAAAGGGCAACGAGATGAAGCTGGAGGCTGCAATATGCAGCGAGAGGGCAGGGACTGGGCACCCCACCTTGACTGCTGAGCTGGTAGAAGAACCTGGACATTTTCCTCCTATGTTATCCAGGCTTCTGAAGGGCTCCTCATTTTTTTATAACAAATGTGAATTGTATACATTGAGTGAATTAATCCGGACAGGATTTGGTGAGAAATCGAATGCACCAGCTGAAGTGCACTCACAGTGCACGGAAAACTGGTAGTTTTCCATGCGTGAAAAGGTGACGAGCTATAGGTGCAATATTCACGGGCAGGCAGAATACCAGCGGTGCAAAGGAAACACTAACCTCACCTCTTTGCAAAGACACACCATGACGTACAGCCAAAGGTTATCTATCAATCACGATTCAAAGCACTGAATGACTGGAGGCAGAAAGTCTGAGGAGGAACTGGTTTCCATTCCTGGTTTCTAAAGCTACAGAGCCCAGACAGACTGCGTCAGTGTACTTTTTGTGCATTTGCATTAACAAAGGTGCTCGGCAGCCTTATGAATCATTGCAGAGTCCTCGTCTATCTCGGGTAGGTGTCACTGCTTATTATTCAGGTTGCCTGACACATTCCATTAACAAAAGCTATTTTCAGCTGCTTATAATTCTGCCTAACTTTACCCATTCAGGATGAAAATTTCCATGGAAAACATCTGCCTCAGGCCAAATATTTCTGGAAAAACATATCCCAAACCTATTTCAGAGAGTCATGTTCAGGAAATAGACATAGTATACAGCCTGTGTTGAGAAGGTCATTTTGCCTTGAGCAGTAGCAGGGTCTGCTTATGACCTGGAGCAGAAATTTGAGATTTAATAGAACTTGTTCTTTGGGGTGAGGGATATTGCTCTTTCTCACAAAAATCTGCTCAACTACAACCAGTCTGTAACAATGATCATTCATCTCAGGTCTGAAGCAGTCAGCAGAAACATCTCAGGTTTTAGCATTTGCAACCTATAAAGATTCTGAGCTTTCTGAGTACATCCAGGCCTTGCCCAGTGATGCACCATCACCAGGGAGCAAGTGAGCACGCACTAGACCAGTTTCTTGAGGCAACAGCAGGTATCGCCCATCATGGGGTCTCTGGGATGTGATGGGGCTGGACAGCAAGACTGAGACCATGTGGCTCATATTTTCTGCCTTCTCCATCATCCCTCTCCCCCTTTCCCTAATGGCACCCACGAAGCATGGAGGCAGCAAAAGAGGACACAACTTCAGACAGCTCAAAACACAATGATCAGGTTGGGGAAAGGTGTCTGAGTCATGGAACAAAGGACTGGGATTAGCACAGGTAGAAGATGGTACAGAAATGAACAAGACAGAAAGAGTGACCAGGGCTGAGAACAGGGACACGGGCTGGAGGGCTGGGACCCCATTAATGCACAGTTGGGCAAAGAGGTCAAGACTGAGGTTAGGAGCCACTGACTGGAGAAAAGAGGCAGAAAACAGGGGTAGTCCAGGCAAGGATATACATTTTGAAGGGAAAATTCAGACTGGCTAAGCAAAGGGGCTAGGACAAATCATCAGGGCAACAAGCCAGAGATGTGGTGGGAGAACCAATGGTGGAAGGAAAGCTGGGGGCAGGCAGGGTTTGGGGTTGTATGGGGTGCTGGTGGAAGAAACCAGTTAAGGGAGGAACTGGAGGTGGAGAAGAGAGCTGGCTTTTGGGGCCTGGGAGGGCAGGTACGGGGCAGAGAAGAGAACCGGAGAGAGGTGGACTGAAGCACGTCCCCACAACAGCACGCTGCCTTCCTGGCGCCGTAGTCAAGCCTGGCCCCTGAGTCTCCAAAGGCAGCTCTGAAAGCATTAGCAAACTGATGGGAGCCCATAGAGAGGATAACAACCTGCTCCTGTTGCATGTTATCCCAAGCTGAAGTCTGCATTAGGGACCTGAAGGTGCCAAATCTGCAGGGGAATTTCTACTTTTTGAATTTGTTTCTGAAATACCAAAGAAATCCTGCCACCGAACACACTCGTACACTCATGCAAAAGGGCATGCAGATGAATATCCCTGAAACAGCACTCAATGCTGCAAAACCACATGCACAGACATTTCCAGAGCCCCCCAGGCCCTCTGTGGAGAAAACAATTCCTCTTCATCAT
The DNA here is from genome assembly GCF_000690835.1 of Fulmarus glacialis. Classification (NCBI taxonomy): domain Eukaryota; kingdom Metazoa; phylum Chordata; class Aves; order Procellariiformes; family Procellariidae; genus Fulmarus; species Fulmarus glacialis. The sequence goes on from NW_009201275.1 coordinate 28,769, forward strand.
GTGAAAACAATACATAAAGCACCAGTTATTTTAACTCAAGGAATACCTAACTCTGAGTGCTCAACTTCGTCATTTTAGGAATGTTTTTTTTACTCAAATAATGGGTGTGTAAGACAGTGTGCGTAGACAACTGTGACAGGGACTGTGCCCAGGAACCACACACAAGAAAGACTTGTTTCTCTACTGACCTATGAACCTTGGATTTTCACAAAAATCAGATTTTTTAACTCATTTTTGGGTTTTGTTTTGTTGCTGAGGGCTCTAACCTCCTGGCTGGGGGGGGAACTATGCCACGCTGCTGCCTTGCACAAGCCTGCCGCATGTTAGTGCTCAACAAATAAACCTCGAACCCAGGGGAATCCTGCTACAGACTGTGACCTCTAATATGATTTCATATTAGAGGCAGGCGGTTTGTGTGCGCTCAGCTTTCCCACGGGGAGGTGAGACTTACATGAACGCTATGCCCCAGTGCTGCCCAGCCTCATCCCCAGCCGAGTCAAAAAGAGGTAGCGCAACCAGGGTGATGGTGGGGGCAATTGTCAGGGGGCCGATGAACCTCATCAGAAATCCGATCAGGCCAGAAAATCCAACGAAGATTTGAAAGCAGGAAGCTACAATGATAGCTCCTTGCACCTGGAAAAATGGACGAAGAGAGCAGAGGTTGAAAGGAGCTCCAGCTGTTGAGTGTTTTCTTCATAAGTCAGTGCAAAACCGGTGTGAAAGCCAAGCTCAGCCTCCAGTGGTGGACCAGCATGGGGGCTTCCCGCTGACTACAGCAAAGCCTGGCTGAGCACTACATGTGGGGAAGGACCACCAATGTAGTACCAACACACCAACTCCCCCCTTGGCTGATGGATTTAGTCCTCACCAGGGCTAATTTTGTTCCAGAGACCCCCTCCTCCCTGGCCTCTTGGGCTACCCAAGCACGCATCAGCTTCCCTGCACTCCCTCTTCCTGCTCCCCCAAAACACAGGGGAAAAGCTCTTGCCCTGAAAACGGGGGCTCCACTTGTCTCCCATCTGGGAAGGGCTTGGGGCATTTCAGCACACTGGTAGGGCAGGTGGGTCATTATAGCCTCTGTTTTTTTCTGAGTATCGGTTTCCCTCCGGGGACACATTTATCACCCTGAACTTTCCTGTGTTTGACAATCACTGCTAAGTAGCCAGCGATTACATCCTGAAATGTCGTTCGTTGCTCACGTCAGCTCCAGGCAGGGGACTCAGGGGTGAGGCTGCTCTCTGCCTTCACAGATTTGGTGATAAACCCAGGCTGGGTCCTCTGCGGTGCTGAGCACCGTCCCTCCCCTGGCTCCAAAGGGAATAGAAACACAAGGGCTGGGGTGAAGCACCCAGCCTGAAAGGAGAAGGCAGCACTGCCCTTGTGGCAGATTTACAAGTGTCAGTAGGGAGGGCAGCCTGTGCTGCACAGCAAATCCTTCGTGAGCTCACGCTTCCCATGCGCTTTGCAAAGCACCCCAACATATGGATTGACAGAGGCAAATGTAGCCACCTACTCTGATAAGGCAATAGATGTAGGACAAGGCACTGAGATCCCTTACTTTTCCTCCTCTCTTTTGACTACCTAAGAATGCACTTTTCCTTAATATTTACAGTAAGCTCTGCTCTTGCATTACTTTTTACTAGGTTTCCTGTGCTTAGACAGGGTACCTTCCTTGGAATCACCTTCCCTCCCTTCCTTCCTCAAGGCTAACCACGCTTCACGGAGAAAGGATCTGGCTGGACCAGTGGAGACTTTGCAGGGACCATCAATCACCTGAGGTCTGCACGTCCCCTGTTCAGCAGCAGTGAAGCATCTGCTTTCCTAATGGAGACTAGATGCCTAGGAAGGTGCAACAGGGTGAGGGCCAGGGTCCATTGGGGATGGTGGGTTCTCCAGCACTGATGGCCCTGCCATGGTCAGGTGCTTTTCTGACAGCAAACAGCCCTGATACAGAGCAGGTGCCACTGAAAATGTAATATACCTCTCGCATCCGTGTCTGCCAGACTTCGATAAACTCTGGTGAAGAGGCATTCACCAGGGTAGCATTCTGTGTCCAGGCAGGGCACTTCCACTTGGGGAGAGACAGCATGGCCAGGGTTGGGGTCAGGAATGCAAAAGTGCCTCCTTGAATAATAGGCAACCTGGAAGGAGAGCAGAGGGAAAAGATGACAGGCAAGAATGCTAGAAACCCAGCTCCATAGGGATGAGCGAAAGGAAAGCGAAATAAATTTAAAAATCGGTCTGCACATGGCCTCTGGCAGTATCTTTTGAAATGTTCTGGCAGGTCTCCATCACTGATCACGGGTGGGCATTGCTGCCCATTGCTCTCAAGCAATACCCAGGGCGAAGAGCTCGGGTTCAAACACTGCCAATGGAGAGGCTCATCGGTGCTGGAGTCAAACTCTGCTACCCCGTGTTAAGGAAAATGTATTCCTCCGAAGGTGTGACTGGACCACAGAGCTGCACAGCGTAAAACAACAACCAAAGGAAAAAGCTGGAGCAGGGGAGAAGACCAAGGAAGAAAGACAGCGAGACTGTGAAGAAAAGCTTAGCATCAACCTAGGCCCAAATCTTTCCAATATCCGACTGTTTCCTCTGTCCCCTTCAGCTGCCTCAGTTTTCTTCACAACCTGCTCGTGAACACAAGGACGTGCACTGGCTACTCCCCACGTCACAACCATCCTCAGACTGAGGGCAGTGGAAAATGTGACTTGGCTTTTAGTAGAGTTTTTTAAAGCTAATGACTCTGCCCTATTTCTACCGACACTGGAAAGGAGATCTGCATGGATGGGTCTGAGCGCTCTGGCTGGGTGAGACCTTGGCTCTCCCCCCACGCCGTGTGTCTCCTGGCTTAGAGTAACTCTCACTCTGGAAACCCCTCAGGCTGGCAAGGAGCTCGCACCTCCAGAGGTGCTCAGCACTGGCTTCGTACAGAGCTTTGTACAACGGAGTTGGTGCTCCTGTGAGCTACGCCAGCCTCTTCTCCTTCCATGCATGGAGAAATGGAGACAGAGACCTAAAAGGCCTGACTGGCTTTTCAAAGCACCGCAGGCATTAAAGCCCCCATGGCAGCACAAATTGTTTTGGCCATTCCTTTAGCGGGCTTGAAAAACCCAAAGCTGCCCGAGGGCGCAGGCTGGCACAGCGGCTCTGAACCAGCAGAGGGAAACCTCCGAGGTGCCTCGGCTTCCTCCCTTCAGGAAGCACCCCTGGGAGCAGCCCCCAAAGCAACCTCTCCTTGTGTCAGGAGCTCTTGAGGAGCCTGCTGAGAAAGCAGCGGGGCATCGAGCCAGGGGAGTGCTTTTGCAGGGCGGGGATTCCCTGAACAAAAGGCATGTCCACCACTCTCTGGAAAGTACTGGAAAATAGGAGACGGCGTAGCTGTAACACCACAACATCTCCATCACCTAAACGAAATATTTATACCACTGCAATTACTTATGCCATGCACAACCAAAGCACTGTCAAAGCTTTGGCAGTGAGTTATATTTGAATATCAGTCATCCATGAAGTCACTTATTTACGGCATTCAGCCAAATATGTTGCAGCCTTCAAAGGATTTTGCTGGGCAAGGCAAAAAACAAACAAAAAGAAACAGAGAAGGCCCAGTGCCACCACTGTTGAATTAACAATAGATTTATAGCTCCTGCTGCGTTGGCCCTCAAGCTATTTCACAGCCAGTGCTGGCCTGGGTGGGCTCAGAGCAAACTGGGGTGCCGAGGCGATGCACACGGGGCATGCTGAGCTCTTTCCAGCGGGGTTTGCGAGCGGGAAAGCTGCAGGATTAGGTAAGGAAATATTACGCTCTGATCATCACTACACGATGTACACGCACCTGCTAAGGGGGGCTCACCATAATGGTAAGCAATCTGTGTCTCCCCTCAGGAGCCTCTTGGATAGAGTCTCCAGCGACCATCTGGGACCCGTCGCTGCTTTTTCATGCTGTGTAACACGACCGAGCTGCAGGTTGCAGTGGGTCAGGCTTTTCCCTTGGCTACTGCTTCTGGAGGGCTGCTTCTGAACCACGCTCGCTCTTGGTGGGAACCTCCCCATCTCCATGGCCAGTTCCCATCCGTACGTTCATGTGCCAACATTGTCTTTTAGGCGAAATGGTTTCTCCCTACCTGATACCCCCCCATTTCTCTCCCAGACTAGTTGCAGGCTGCAGCCGTACCCCTCCGAGCAGCCACTTTGCCAGGCTAACAGGCCAGCCTCTGTAAGATGAACGGTCTCCCTTCTCTGTGCCACATTAACAGATTGTCTCCATACCTCTTCTCCTCTGAATTAGTCTTTCTTAAATACGGACACCAGGAACTGTGCAGAGCGCTTAGCTGAGGGCTCCCAGGGCCTCAGAGAGCGGCACGGATGTTTTCCAGGAAAAAGCATCCCCTCCAACTTGTATTTACCACTTTCCTGGCTGTCTTGTGGTGACTTACGGTTATCAACTACCACGGGGTTTCAGAAAACAGTAAAAGGACAAAAAAAAAATCTGCTTCCAACTGTCTCCTCAGGCTTGGTTTGCCTCCAGCCACACCGCAGGCTGAGTCCCACCTTTCGGGCAGGAATGTCTTCACGTATTATAGTTGAGGCCAGCAACAAGGCAATTGTGTCCTCAGCACAGCAAAAGCCATTCAAGCTTATCTTACGGGAACAACTCCTTACCGCTTAATTTGATCTGTTGTTCCCCATTTTGCTATTCAGCCACGGGAGAGGCTCCCTGCTACTCTTTCATCCTCGCTAACAGCTCTCGGGTATTCACTGAGGCGTTTGGGGGATGCCCGAGCCTGAATCACACCAGCAGCCACAGCCATGGTCATGCACCCTAACCTGAATTTAACCAAACTGAGAAGAACCAGATTGTCTCTTTTTTGTGGCCAGGGAGTCCCCCCTCCTTGTAGGAATGTAGGAGAAGGGGAGCACCCTTCAGGGAGAGGTTTGCCTACAGCCACTTCTTAAGACAGACAGAGATGGAAAAATTGCACTGGGGAAAGAAACAGGAGGAGTAAAAACATTCTGTGGAGCTGGCAGTTGACCAGCGATTTGATGGTAGAAGAGTTTTAACCAGGTCCTTCAGATTTGGAAGCCAAAGAATGTGTGATTTTTGCCTTTGAAATCAAGAAACACGGGTTCCCACCTCTGTGGCAGGGGGGAGTGATTGCAGTCATGTCTCTTATTAAGTACTTCATTTTCTGGGTAGTGAATGGCAACTCCATGCTCATCTCCTCACCACCGGCTCTTCAACAGCTCAGCATCAAAGAGGATTTTTCCTTGCTTACATTCAGATTGTGCCACGAATCCCTGAGCATGGGAAGTGGCACTGCTTATCAGGACGTGCTGCAGAGCTCCTCCCTGAGTCCCTAAGGGGTGGCAGATAGGCTTCAATTCCTCCCAGTTATTCCCTGCCCTAGAGTTTCATACAGGATCTGTGCTCCCTTGATCCCGGACCCAGATCAGAAGGGTCCTGCCACAGCTGGAGGGTCCCTAGAGTAAGGAGCAAGCAGATACTGTTTACTGCATGTTTCAATGCTTTATTATTTTGCAGGACAGATTCCTTATAAGCCCAACAAAAGGTGCATCAAGTACCAGGAGATGCAAAAGTCAGAACAGCAAGGTAGCCCTGAAAAGCTATCACGTACAGCAATTTCAGGATGCTTTGGCATCTGCCCTGATTGCCCAAGGGTAGCAAATGACCCTCACTGAATGATAAACTCTACAGCAGACTGGTGGCCAAGCACATAGTAATTGCATCTACAAACTTCTTGAGCATCCCATTTCTTGCATTTGGCCTACCTGACTCCAAAGAGGACTTGCAGCAGGGTGCAAATCCCTGAGACAAAGAAGATGGTGCTGATCAGGTGGCTCTGGGTGAGGAGGTCGTGCTGGAGGCAAAGCTCTTTGGAGAGGATCAGCGGGATGGCTACGAGACCTCCCATGGCTGTCAGGAAATGCTAGGAGCCACAGAGAAAGACTGGGTGAAGAAGGACACAGAACTGGCCGTGTATTATTCTCATGTTCTTGAGGGAAATCTAAAAGTAACTCACAGATTTGTGTTTGGGTGATACTAGTATTACCCATTCTCCTTTTTACAACTTTACTGCTCTGTTAGGGGCTGTTCCAAGGCACCTACAAGAACTGCAATGCATCCCCACAAACTTTTCCAACTTTCCATGCCCAAAGGCCTTTTGTAGAGCTCTGGACTCCCCAAATCGCTGTCAGATGCAACCAGTTTATCCTCAGCACCTACACACAAAGCTGATGGGGCTACTCTTCCAGGAAGGTGGGGACATCCCAAGATAGGGGGACAGTGCGATCAGGCAAAGTGAATGCAAATGTTTCAGTCCATCTCATTTGCACCACAAAGGATAGTATAAAAAGCTGGCAAATTGGAGCTACTCATTCTTTGCTATCAGTAGATTTTCTCATACAGTGCAATTATGGTTAACCATAAAAATTGGGATAAATCAGGCATTGCATTTTTCTGAAGAGTCACAGACATATTTCTACAATGACCTTCAATTAATCACTAAATATGAAAATAACTTTTTAAACTTACTTTTGCTTCAAATATTAACCTTAATTGTGGCAAGCAATGGGCAGGGCAAGGTTGTTTCAGTCGGTATCACTTCCCAGTTCTTGCCTCAGAGCACAGGACTGCAGTGGTGGAATTGGAGGCACTCAGAAACTCACTGTGCTTATTAGAAGCATGTTTCATTAAAACTATGATGCAGGTGTGTTCAGAAAACGTTGTCTTTGTACATTCTAAATCTGAGATGACCGTTTAAGGAAACAAAGTACAAAATGCCCACCAAGCTCCAAGCACAGTCCATCATTACCTTAATCACTCTGAGGTCTCTCTTCCCTGAGGCTCCGTACCCAGCATGGCATTGGTGTCATTGGGTCATTTAACACGCCTGGGCACGGACACCGGCCAAAGCAGAGTGGGACCTTCTGCTTAGTTTTTATTGCTGTGGGAAGGCAGAAGTTCAGAAGCCCTTAGACATTTGGCTAACTTCAGCCAAAGTATCCGACTTGTTCTTATTAACTATTTAGTTCTGCCCCAGGACTCTGCCTTCCCGTTTGCACTTCAAGGGGCACGGTGTAGCTGTGGGCACAAGGATAACAGTCGGTGCTCAGGAGGCAGTGGGAAGGACTTGAAGTCACCAAGATCAGCCCCACAGCTCCAGTCATGCCCAGTGAAGGTAAAGCACTCCCAAATTCAGGTTTCACCCCCATTAACTGGCTGAACAGCCATTAAACTTCTATCCACCCCCAGCTTCCACCTGCTCCCCCATCGCACCTGAATGCCCAGCAGGATGCACAGGTACCAGGGGGGCATGTCCGTGATGGTGTAGGCAAGCTTGCTGCCGCCGTGGCCCGTGCCCCTACCTTCCTCTGGGCCCCGGGCAGCGCGATCCGGCAAGGAGCAGTTGTGGCTCCCATCTTCACCCTGGCAAACAGGAGAGACCCTTCGTTAGCCACAGCCCGGCCCCGCAGACACCCAGCAGCCGCCTCTCTTGCAGCTGCGCTCCACATCTTGCAGGAAGACCTCGTATGTAGCTTTCAACAAGGGCAGGATAAAAAAGAAGAGCAAGGGGGGAAATTAAAACGGACGTAAAAACACCTATGGAAAATTTTTATATGCACATGTGTGTCTAGACCAGAAGAAACATTAGAGGGTGTCTCAGCCTCAAAGGGACATCTGGAAAAACTGCATTAGTATCATTAATGTCTTGCTAAGGATGGAGAAACTGCAACCAGAAGCAAGAAATAGTGTGCAGTGGGTTAACCGGTGAAAGCTGCACTGTCCCCTGGTCTCTGTCCCTCCTGGCTGTCCCACCCAAACAGTGCTTTTGATAAAATACGCCAAAACAACTTGGCCACCACTAATTACAGAGTAGAAGCATGTTTTATATTTCATTTTCGCAAGTCTTCTCTTTCCAATTTCCTTACACTTACCCTTACAAATGTCCTGCCTCGATAAACACACCTGCCCTTTGTCTTACCAGAAAACCTCGCTCCTACGGAGGAACTGGGTGAAAAACAGGGATACCAGTGGATGGGGAGTCCCGGCGTCCGTTTCGAAGGAGCCGACTCAAAGCAGAGCTGCTGGGGTGCTGCCACCGCCCCCTGCCGTGGGGAACGGCACCCCGAGGGATGCCCCAGGGCAGGGGCAGCACCAGGGACCGGGAAACGGCCCGGGGACCTGGGGCCTCAGGGAGGTGGCAGGGTCTGAAATTGCTCCCCAGGAAGGCTCGGATTCCCTCCCAGGCGGCCAGAAGCCCCAGGGCTCCCCAGGGAGCTGTACGCCTTGCAGAGTTTATTTATACAAAGACGCGTTTTGCCAAGGAAAGCAAAATATTGCTTTGCTTCAGTTGCCACAGTTTTAAGCTAAGCAAATACCCCTAGTTGTCCACTCCTCCTTCCAACCCACCCTGACCCCTGAGCACACACGTGCACATGCACACGCACACAGGCATCGCCTGGGCACAGAGACACCCCATGTGTGCACATCCCGCCTGTGCATACAGACCCCCCCTGCACACAAGCACACACACGCATGTGGTAGAGGGAGGCTGCCTGGGAAGCCACAACATTTTGAGCCAAATGCGAAAGCTAATTAAGATCCCAAACCATTTGTTTCATCGACCCTTCTCCAGCCAGCAAGTCCTCGGCACGCCGGCAGCAGAGGGCTTTTCTGGGCTGGGATGCCCTGCTCTGTCAGGCAAGGACAGAAACCTGCTGTCAGGAGAAGCTCAAACAGTTTGTCAGCACCAAACTTCTTTTTTTTTTTTTATCCTCAAAGTCCTGCTGGAACCTGAAGACACCGAAATGCCCAGCAAAGCGATGTGGCTGCAATAACGCTCATGGCCTACCTACCGATGGAGGCAAACAGCTAATGCTGCGGTCAGGGAATAGGGATGTAAAATTAATGTTACATTCAGTTGTAAATTTTGCAGGTGTGGCAGATTAATCCTGAAGGACTTCATCATTTGCCTGAAACCCCCAGGTTTCCATTCTCACGGTCGAGTCTCCAAAGTCCCATTTTAGGTCACGCTGTTGAAAATGTGCTATGTAATACCTTTCAAGCACAGTGTATTTATCCAGCCTAGGCAGGCTGGGAGCATTACAGATACTTCAAAATAGATAGGTGAAGGCTGAGTTAATTCAAACTGAACTCAGGCATGAACTTCAAGAGCAAAAGGCGTTCCTGAATAACTCCCTGTGGAGACATTTTCATTTCAGAACAAGAGAGCCTGAGCCATGGATTAACAAATGTACAGCAAGGTACTTAAGACTGCCCATGCACGGAGTTATTTGGGGACAGCCACTCCTGAATAACACCACGGGTAGATGAATCCTAAGCTAGGAGGACAGCAGTAAGCTCCTTTCCTTGCATTGCAACTTTTCCCATGTTAACCGGGAGGCATATTCCAGCCAGGCAGAGCCTGTGCCAGTAACAGCCCCGCATGACCATCACATGAATGCCTGACCCTCCCCAGGAGCTGGAGGGGAGCAAGCAGGGTTCAGCGGGAGAAGGATGGAGTGAAGATAACAGGATGAGAAAGAACCAGAGGCAATGAGCTCAAACTGAAACACAGGAGCTCCTGTCTTAACATCAGGAAGCACTTTTTCACTGTGAGGGTGACCAAGTACTGCACAGGTTGCCCAGGGAGGTTGTGGAGTCTCCATTCTCAGAGATATTAAAAAACTGTCTAGACACAGCCCTGGGCAACTGGCTCTAGGTGACCCTACATGAGCAGGGGATTCAGACAAGTTGACCTCCAGAGGTCCCTTCCAACCTCAGCCAGTCTGTGGTGCTGAGATGCTGGCAGGAAGACAAGGCAGGAGCAGTCCGGAGTGGGAACGGGGAACCACTGCTGGTGGTTCTCAGCCCAGCTGCTCCCACGAACCCAGGGGACCAGGACACCCTCCGTGTGCCTCAGTCTCCAGACAAAGCATCCGGGCCCTCAACAGCATCTTAAATAAGCGCATCAGGAAGGTGGACAGAAACTGAGCTGCTTGAACCACAGGTAAAAGACCTCTGTCTTCTATTTTCTTTGGGGTGATTCAAGCCAGAGGAAGTCACAAGCCTGATCTGCATTATGGCAGAACAGGTAGAAACAGAGACCGTTAACAACAGCGAAAGAAAACCTGTGCATCGCTGTGAGCACCTCCCTGCGGCTCTGCCTGCAGCTGGCACAGCAGCTGGCACAGCACCCCCCTGCTCACAGCGAGCTCACCAAGAGTCACCTGACAAATGGGAGACCTGGACACCAGGAGGTTAAATGCCCCCTCCGAGGTCCCCCAGGTGGGTGGTCTGTAGCGTGGTACAAAGACGGTGTCAGGACCCCACTCTCACACCTGCTGTCAGAAAATAAGCAACTCTCTTACTTTCTAATGGAGGTGACCCCTGCCGTGAGATAGGAAGGGGGCTGCCGTGCTCCGGGCCCTTGCCCGATGGCTGTCACAGCCTGCAGCATTCCCAGTGCACTGCACACCCCTGAACTGACACATCATTTACAGCTTTTACCACCCTGCTGTAACCCCACAGGGTGCTCTCCCCTGCTGACTCTCAAATCCCTTTTTCCCCCACCTCTGCCAGTTTACCCCACTAGAAATAGATACAGAAGACAGAGAAACACACTCTTCACTAGGCTAAATTTCCATTGTAATTTTACTAATTGATACATAAAATGCTCTACCCAGGGACACAGCCGCAAGGAGCCACGAGCTTGCTTGCTTTTCTGTGCAGATACTCTTGCGCTGCCATTCATCTCCGCTATTATTTTAGAAATAATGGAGACAAAAGAAGTGAAAAGGGTGCCAGAGAGTAGAAAGTACGCTGAGTCTGCAGCAGCAGCAGCAGGCTGTAGTGAGGAAATCATTCCTCGAATTCCTGGCGATAAAGGAGCCGAGACAGACGTTTACCACACACCAGCATCCTTGCAGTCAGTCCGAGCCCCCTGGCTTTCCCTTTCTTCTCCTTTCACAGGGCTCGCACCCATTTATGCAAGCATTACCCTTCAGAGAAGAGCAGACTCACCACGAAGCTGGGGTTATCTAGCCCGTTGAGCTCTTTGTCTGAGGAGGGGGTCATGCCTTCCACTTTCCTTCACCGACTGCCTTGAAAAAGAAAGATCAGTAAGAAGAGGAAAGCCTCCCAAATTGCCACTTGTCGCAGTCAACACAGCCCTAAAGCAACGGGGTGAGCAGATGCAGAAGCTGGACTTCGGGAGTCAACCAGCGCTCGGTCCTAGCTATTCATGTGAGCCGTATCGCAGAAGCATTTCCTTTCCCTTGGCTTATATAAGTGACTCCTTTTCTCCAGCTGATTAGAGGACTGGCATTCAAACCAAACTGGAAAGCAGCCCTTCCCTGGACTGAGTGAATCAGTAACTGATGGCAGAAAAAACTTCCCCCGTAGGTAAGGGTGCGAGGAGGTATCAGAGAGGCGAGACATTTCCCTTTTTTCCTGGCACAGCCTTGAAACTTGTTGCTTCATTATTGATTCAACAGCAACTTGCATTTTCTGCGTGGGCTGGGCCTGTTTGTTTGAAAAGCTTTGTGATGATCTTTAGAAAATTCAATTTCTAGATGGTTTCACTTATTCCGCATGTACTTTGGCTTAGGTACAAACGTCATCATGTTCTATGATAATCCTATTACAACATGAAAAGAATGAGGATTTTACTGGGAACCTATTTAAGGCAGCAACCAATAATCAAGTCATCAGAACATGACACCAGGGAGGTATAAAAGACATAAGATTGAAAAAGGACTACTTCAGGCCATCTGCTTATTTCCATTCAGCTAAGGATCCTAGCTGAATGGTGATCATCAGATGGCCCGAAGCACAGTTACCCTTCTCTTAATAAGTAGCAAACGGTGTTAATGCTCCATCAAGCCATTCTACCCACCCCACCCCAGCCCTCCTTGGATTAAGTATCTATTTAATTTAATGGCTTCCCGAGGCAGTGAACTTCAGATGGCCCAGTTACCCTTCTGTCTTAATAAGTAGCAAACGGTGTTAATGCTCCATCAAGCCATTCTACCCACCCCACCCCAGCCCTCCTTGGATTAAGTATCTATTTAATTTAATGGCTTCCCGAGGCAGTGAACTTCCCAGACCAGCTGCAGAGGGCTCCTGCGGAGAGGGGCATGCTATCGCCTACACACAGTGACCGCCCATTGGGAACATCTCCCGGTTTCCACGCAGGAAGCAGTGTAACAGAAATAAACTCTGGTCCCTATTTCTCCTGTAGAGCTTTGGTATTCTCAGACCTTCTCTTCAAACCAGGACTGCATTACAGGGCGAGACAACCTTGCCCTAAACACCATCAGTGAAGCTATGAGCTGCTGGACAGCCAAATCTTAAGGCATCAAAATCACCAGATGTTCATGGCTTTGCCAGATCTCGTCTCTGAACTCCCATTATATAGGGATCTCCCTGTATTTTTACTGCAGGGAGTGCATTTCCAGCCCCACTGTTCTTGGTGTGAGACCACTTTTTTCTGCAAGCTCTAAATGAGAACTCTTTC
>NW_009201275.1:41336-41577 GCF_000690835.1 Fulmarus glacialis
TCGACTTTACCAGTTCCCAGTGAAGAGGGAGCAGCACAAAACCTCCCTGTTGTACAAATGTACTCATCTCTTGTTATCCAGTGCACTGTATAGTTGCGGTTCATTGCATATTTACCATTTCATTGTATATCTCGGCAGTGTCCATTAAGCAATACCAGTGAGGATGCAATACCAGTGAGGATGCAATACCAGTGAGGATGCACCATTGCAAGGCTCTAAGAAAAGGAGCATTGGATTTTTC
>NW_009201275.1:42122-52061 GCF_000690835.1 Fulmarus glacialis
CTGATGGATACAGTGCAGTTCTCCGAGCAGCCATCTAAATCTGTCCATTCTGATATCCTCCATTAACCCTACCGCACTCCACAAATTAGCCACTCTCCATGCCTCACAATCTCTCTCGTTGTGAATTTTTTTGCCAAGCCACAGCATAATATTCCTCTGGGACTAGTCTGTCTTCCCAATAGACTTTTATGAGACCTCCCATCAAAAAAGTCCTCCACCTCTTAATTTCATCCCAGCACCTGTTCAATGTCTCCTCAGTCCTGCCATAACCGTGTTTTCAAATGAGACCAGGCATTCAGTGATCAGGGTTTCTTCTTCTCTTTGGTTGTATAAATTTGTGTAACAACTAAAAGGTGCAGGTGCATAACAATGCCTATGTCATCTAGACTAGCATGTGAAACTGCCCACACAAAGAGTATTAAGTGAACAGGATGAGAAGAACAAAATAATAATAATTAAAAAAAATCAATAACAACAACAATCCCTTTTCTCAAAAAAGCTGGGCAGAAAACAATTTTGCCATTCTGGGAAACTCTGAGGTGCCAAAAATGCCTTTTAAAAGTACCAAGAGACTGCAGGTTTTCATGAAAAATGCAGGAAATAAGTCCTACCTAGCCAAAAGCCTGGACATCAGAGTAGACCTGTTAGGAATGAAGAGTTTAACAGTACCAGCCTATGGCCAACAAAAGGTTAATGCCATAATCTGGAATCTAGAAGAAGGTTACAAAATAGCACAAAGTACATGTGAAAGTAGAAATGTATGGAGTTAATGTGAAGTGCCCCAGCCTGGAATATCTTGCCCTTGGAAATAAGCAAAGCATGTAGGAAGTCTCTGTGTGCATGCAAATGTCTGTGTACATCATACGTGTATGTACACGTGTATATTTATATATAATAGGATTAGCATGAATTACTGAATTGTGAGGTTTTTCCCAGCAAGGAATTATTCAATTAGCAAAGATGCATGCTTAACCGGTAATGTCATCACTTAATAGCAGCCTAATCAATTGTATGAATGGCTTTTAGGAATAAATGGGCAGGCATCCACCTGTTCAACTCATTCATGATGTGTTAGGAATGAAAACAAAAGAAAATATAATATGGATTCCCTTTAGACTTGTGTGTCTGCAATATCTCCTGCTACCAGTCAAGCTACCCGGCCAGCTGCTCCGTCAGTAAAGGCTGTCTCGGTTTATGCTCCTGGGGGCAGAAGCAGCCAACTGACTGTTAAAAGCAACTAATGAAGGAAAGCTTGGAGACATGGGAGACCCAGCTCAAATCTTCAGTCTCCACCCCAAGTCTCCTGTACCCACAAGAAGAGCCTGGACCACCTGTATCCTGACTCTCCTGACAGGGTCATTTTCTCTCTTACACTACGTTTCTCCCTGAAACTCAGTCTTTCCCAGGCTTGTTTCGTAACGGATCAACTTATAATGCCACCCTGAGATGCAAACCTGAACTGTCCCTGATTATGCCTCCATGACCAAGGAGCTTCCTGCACTATGTAGGTGTCCCCACCGAATTGCAGTTGGGGTGCCACCAGCATGGCAACTTCCAAGGCCCTACTGCTAGATACAGATGTGGCAAGTGCCTGCCACATGCAATCCCCAAAAAATCTGGGTAGTGACAAATCTGAACTTGCTGGCAGTGCCCTCTGCTGCCAGCGACTACAGGCAGGTTTGGTGAGAGAGCCCTCCCACTGATTTTACCCGTCTGCAGTGCAGGCACTGATACATGAGCTTCCTTTGCATTCAGTGGGTATCTCTAAAACTTCCACTCCATCTTAAAATAGGAGTCCCAAATGGGCTAGATAAAACAAATCCCATTTCTTTCCCAAACTATGAAACAACCAAAAGTGACTGGCACAGATGAAGATGTCTAAAGTTGAGTGAGAGGAGTCCCTCCATGTGTGGCTGTCCACACGTTACCCAGGGAGGTGCAGAGTTGGGGAGTCACACCAAGACCCTTGCTGGGAGGGCAGGTTCATCCACAGTGCTTTCACAAACCTGTGGCACTGAGACCCAGGTGCTGGAGCTGGGAAAATGTGGGTTTAGAGGGAACTCAGGACTATGAAATAAAAGCAGTACGGTACAGAAGAGGCGTGACATGGAGACCTTGCACCAAAAAAATGGAATCATCTTCCTGGAGAACAGTTTGTTCTTCCACAGAGCTAGCCCTAGTTGGTTTGCGTGAAGGATGGACTAGCAAGAGAGCTAAGCAAATAAATTGCCATGAGTAATTTAGTCACAAAATACTTCTATGTCCTTCTGTCTGCAGAACCTTCTGCAAGCAAATAGGATCACCCGTGGTCACGGACTTGAAGTTAGTGTTTGTGCGTTCAGTAGTGGAAGGTTGGCTTCTGCAGAAAAGTTCTGCTCGCTAACTGACCTGGGTGAGCCTAGTGCTTTTAGTCTTGGCCTGCTGAAGTGCGCAAACACTATTTCCCACGAGAAATAAGTCTCATCGCTTAAGTGCAGCCAGTGCAACACTGTCCTGGTTTCAGCTGGGATAGAGTTAATTTTGTTCCTATTAGCTGGTATAGTGCTGTGTTTTGGATTTAATATGAGAATAATGTTGATAACACGCCGATGTTTTAGTTGTTGCTAAGTAAAGTTTGTATCAGTCAAGGACTTCCCAGCTTCCTATGCTCTGCCAGGTGCACAAGAAGCTGGGAGGGGACACAGCCAGGACAGCTGACCCAACTGGCCAACATACCATATGACATCATGCTCAGTATATAAACTGGGGGAGTTGTCTGGGGAGGGGCGATCGCTGCTCGGGGACTGGCTGGGCATTGGTGGGTGGTGAGCAATTGCATTGTGCATCGCTCATTTTGTATATTCTATCATCATCATCATCATCATCATTATTATTATTATTATTTTCCCTTCCTTTTCTGTTCTATTAAACTGTCTTTATCTCAATCTACAGATTTTACTTTTTTTTTTTTCAATTCTCTCCCACATCCCACTGGGGTGGGGGGGAATGAGCGAGCAGCTCTGTGGTGTTTGGCTGCCTGCTGGGTTAAACCACAACAAACACACTGCAATGTACTTGGGGTATATGACAAACTTTACCTGAGAGAATGTTTGATTAAAACACAACAGGGGAACAAACATGACCAAAGTAAATTCCCTTAAGTAGTCAGGGAGCATTGCTTTCTATTTTTGCACCAGTATCTCTATGGCACAGCAAGAAACCGAGTGCAGAATCCCAGCCAGGACCTGTGTGCTCCCCTCTCCCCCTCCAACGTCTCTCAGTTGCCTTTTCTCATCTAAAGCACCTGACATTTAAAGACCACCGAGGCACTGAGACACACATCTGCATTCCTGTCGCCAGTTGCCCATGTAAAAGCAAGTGTCCCAGGGAAATTGCGCAGGCGGCAGTCAGACAGCAACACCCACCGAGCTGGGTGTAATGCATAAGCTTCCCCGGCTCTTTTCTGGCAAGACCCCTGTGCAGTCACCCAGTTCTCCCAGCAAGTTCTCCCTGACCCCGTCCCTCATTCTTTCCTTCTGTCACTGTTCATCCAGGCACACCACAGCCCTGCCCTGGGTGTGAGTCCTGGATCCCACCACTGTCAGGGGAGCTTGTCAGTCCCAGGGAATGAGTGCTTCTCCACGCAAGGCTGCTCCTGCCCACCAAGCCCACCCCTTGCACAGGCCAAAACCTGGGGCGTGCTGCTATCGAGACCCCACAAGGCAGAGCACCATGTAGCCTTTTCTGGTTACCCTTGTAGTTCATCTGCCTGCGCTCCTCTGGGGAGCCTCCTCCAGACATCCTCGTGTCACGAGGAAGAAGAAAAGCGCTTGTTCTTCTCCGGGGCTGGTGTTTTTTGGTGCCAAAGCAGCACAATAACAAACTGCAGAGCTGACAGCGGCTGTGCCAAAACCAGGAGAACGGTATGAGGGCCATGCCAGGATGGAAAAAACACCTACAGGAGATTAAAGGAGGGATCTCCGAAGTGTCATGGTGCCATGTTGATGCCAACACACCTCTGCTTGGCTGTCTGTGCTATGGGAAGAGGGACGCTGCTTTCTCTGGCCTGGCACACCGGCACACAGGGATGGGACAAGGTGCAAGGCAGCCATGTGCCATCCCCAGGGCTGAGGGCATACTGGCCTGGTGAGGCCATGGGACAGGAGACAGGAGAGCCCCAGCAGCTGATCCAAGCTGGGGTGCCAGCTTTGAAAGCTGTAGAGCAGGGGCTAGAGGTGAAAATTATCCAGGGTGG
The DNA here is from genome assembly GCF_000690835.1 of Fulmarus glacialis. Lineage (NCBI taxonomy): Eukaryota > Metazoa > Chordata > Aves > Procellariiformes > Procellariidae > Fulmarus > Fulmarus glacialis. Next base: position 46,357 of record NW_009201275.1, read on the forward strand.
GGCGATGCTCATGCTGGTGGGAACGTGTGAGGGGGCACTTTTGCAAAGGGGGTATTTAAAAGGTTTGAAGGGGCACAGGAGAAGGTAAGGGGAAATCGCACTGTGGCTCAGCAAAGCTTTCTCCCTAAGTGGATGCCCATCAGCCAGCAGGAAGATCTGAATGCAGGTGTGAGAGACCTTTGAGCCAGCTTTGAGAGCCATCAGCTGAGCTTTGCCTTGCAGGCTGCTGTGGTGGAGGCACAGGCCTTGAAGTGATCCACCGGGAAGGTGGGAGCTCCCCAGCCAAGACCCTGGGGCTGGGAGAGCTGCAGTCCCTCGGCCACACCAGCTCCCCTGCTAACTCCCCCTTCCTTCTTGCCTTCCCTGCAAGGAAAGGGCTCGCCAAGCAGGGGCACGGACACGCTCCTCGCCCGAGCCCAGGGTCATCCCCTGCCTCTGCCTGCACAGCCCAGTGCCTGGCTGCCCGGCTCTGCGCAGACGGCCGCCACCAGAAAGCAGGGTGCAGGGAATGGCGTTGAAATCCCCCCCCCCAGCAGGATATTGATTTTGCAATAATAAGCCCCTTTATCTCCCTCGGGCTCAGGAATAGCTCTTAAGAGCATTAGCAAAGGAATAATCCATGTCATCTACTCGGTATTTTGAGCACAAGCTCAAGCGTGGTTATTGTGTCCCCGGGCTTTTGCTGAGCCCATTCGTTCCCTGGCACATGTGACAAGACTTACCGCCGCTGGCCCCACGCTGAAGGCCGTGCCTGCAGCACGTGCTCGGTCCCCAGCTGTTTAGCATCGGGACACATCTGGTAGCAGGGAGGGGGCAGAAGGCACTGCCCTTGGCTCTTCCCACCGTCCCCCAGCCATCGGCGGTGGTGGGGCCAGCTCGTAAGCTCCGGCAGGAGAAGGACATGCAACACTGGGCTCAGGCTCAGCAGAGGGGCCAGTTCAGGGTTGGTCCTGTCTGACCAGACGGGTGCATCCCCAGCGCCCATGGGGCTGCCTGCGCCCCAGCTCCCGGCTGCCGGGAGATGGCTGAGTTCGCACCAGGGGTATGCCCCAGGGCTGGCTCCTCTGCTCTCCGTGTTATGCTCTCACACTGCCCAGCCTGCCTCAAAGGTTACCTTCGTTGCACAAACAAACAGCAAAATCCCTGCAGTCAGAGGGGAAAGGGAAAAAAAAAAAACCAAAACAAGAAACCAGCAATAAAAAATCACTGAGCTGGGGAGGAACCCCCGCCTCAGCCTGCTCTCCAAGGGGAGCCGAGGAAAGCTCATGATTTAAGAAGGATTAACCAGGAAAGAGAAGAAATTAAAGTAGTTTTTGAGTAAGATCATTATGAGTCATGGGAGGTTGAAACAGGTTTTCCTGAGAGGGCAAATAAACCCCCTGGAGAGAAGCCCAGGGAGGTACCAGCACAGCTCAAACCGAAAGGGAGTGTCTGAGAGACAGACGGACAGACAGACGGAGTAGGATTAAGGTGTTCCCAGGTCCAAAGGCCCACAGAAGTGACAAGAGACCCCTCTGCAAGTGCAAGGAGGGCCAGAGCACTGCTGAGCCGCCCTGGGTGTGAGCAAGAGGGGGTCCCAGTGCCGGGGGGGGACCACAAGCAAAGTCCAGCAACCGCCTGGCCCCACAGCTCCCCTCCTTGACGCAGACCCCCTTGGCTGCACCCCCAGGATGGGATGGGATGGGATGGGACAGGGGTTGTCCACCTGATATTTTTATTTCCCCTTTATGCACTGCAGTAAATCACACAAAGACCGTAAGACTACTGTTTGGTTTTACAAACAGGAGCTGCCCACACATCCAAGGCAACATTTTGGCCCCCCAGATCCACTTGGGCAGCCATGCTCAGCCAAGCACATTGGCTGCAGCTACAGGCCACGGATATAAAAGAGAGGCAAACAAAAACCGACCCATAGAGCCAGAGCATCTCCCTGCCAAGCTGTGAGCGCTTGCAAATGTCCTCACACCCAGCCGCCAAGGCCACTGTATTTGTGCCAATGCTATTAATGAATAGTGGCCTGGGCTTTCATCCTTATACCTGCAGTAAGTCCCAGGTTGCCCCAGGACAGGCAAGGATGCAGGACAGGAGGGGTAAAGGAGACCCACAGGATGAGGAGAGCTCCAGGGGGTGCAAGGAGGGAAGAAGACAGCCACAGTAGGGGATGATCAAAAAAACTCTGCAAAGGGGTTTTTTTTGGTTTGCACAGCTAGTGTACTGGTTGCTGGGGAAAGCCTCAGCACAGAGGCATTGCCTGCGCCAAAACCTCACTGTCTCAAGTGCTTGGGCCACGCAGGACGCCTCGCCTCTTCCTGGGAATGCAGAAGGGGCCAGGCGGATAGGGGCAGGTAAGAGCAACCTACATCCCAGGAGGCAAGAGCTGGTCGCTACTGCAGCCCCTCCAGCTATAAAACATCAGAAAACATCATGGCCTGAAGTGATAGGCAGAGACACCGCGCAGGGGGAACCCCAAGGAAAAGGCAAAACAGATTTCTCTGTGGTTCCCGCAGCAGCAAAGCTGGCAGAGTTGCTGCTACAAAACCCTTTTGATTCCCGCGGCACATATCCTGCTCCGCTGCTGTTTTCAGAAAATCAGCCCTAGGCTCTGGCGGGAGGGAAGAGACGAGCGCAGGAGGGTCTGTAGCTCAGGAGTCTCAGCAGCAAGCTTGAGCGTGGATTTCGGCAGGTAGAGGAGGAGGAGGAGGGTGCCTGATGTGTGGCTCCGGCACCCAGAGAGATGGTGACAGCCAGTCCCTGCAGGAGGGAGCTGTAAAAGATGGATCCCGAGCGCTTGCTGCTTCTCCCTCCCTTTTCCACGCCTGGTTTCTCTGCGGGGCTTCGGAACCGCTCAGCCAAGTGGCCAGAGCAGGGCTGGCAGTGCTAGGAGCAGGGACGTGAGGTTTGTGCCGACGTGGAGGAGAGGCAAGCCCCGGGGTAAGAGCGGCTGCTAGCTTTGCTGCTCAAGGCTTAACACCCTAAGAGCCCAGCTGACTCCTGCTCAGAAGCAAAGGGAAACCGCAGGCACTCGGGACAGCCGGGCACCCGACGATGCTGTGTTTCCCCAAACCATGACGGGACAAAGGTTTGGGAAATGCATTGCCCTTTGCTTGCTGCCCTGGAGCTGCCTGAGCTTTGCCTGGAGTGATGCTGCTGGGCCCGGGACCGCCTCGCCTGGGGCAGGACACGTCAGAAAGGGGCTGCCCAGAGACGTTGCCAACGGGACCTACATGCACAGCAATATCTCAGGTACTGGAGCGAGCGATTGCCCGCCTCTCCCTCTGCAGGGCTGCTCGGGGCCCCACAGTGCAGGTGCACAGGGCGAAGGGTACGGGGACCTGTTGATGATGCTTGACGGTGCTTCTCCCGGCAGGCACGGAGGCACGCCTAGGGTACGCATAGGGGCTGCAGGGATTTGCGTGGTCCGCACAGCCACAGCAGCTTCTGTGATCTCAGAGAGATGTGTCATATCAGAAGCAAAGTCGCTAGGCACAGGGAGGAAATTTAACACTTGACTGTCTTCCTTTGAGAGTAAAGTCCTCCTCCATGTTAACCTCTTGCATATCATGATGGACCAGCTCCCTGGCCAGGGTACGGGCACACTGAACACATCCCTGTCCCCAAGGGCTAAGCTGGGACCCTTGAGAAGAAATGAGGATGGAGATTTTTTAAAAGCACAAATAATCTTTAAATGCTGAGGGTGATTATTTTTTTTTTAATCCACCTCCTAGAGCAGAGCACGCGCCGTTCCCCTGCAAGTGGGACACGGTGTTGGGGCTGCCGTGGGGTGACTGCCTGCCTGGTGCAGGCAGGCGGCCCGCCCCCCTGTGCGGGGGGGCACCCCGCCTCCGTGTGCGGGCAGCAGTGCAGAGCAGCCCATGCCGTACTATTGAACCCTTCACCTTCCCAAACCTTTACGAACTATATGTTGTTTCCAAAATGCGTGTTGGGAACAGTCCCTGGACCACCTTATCTCCAAATCACGGCGCGGGATTGTTGGGGAAGGTGCTAGCCAGTGCCAGACAATCTAACTGTCCAACAGATCCAGTCCAGGCATCCGGGCAGCCTCCCTGCCACCGCTGAATTTTCTCCTGTAGACATCTCCACTACCTGTTAACAGTATTGCTGGACCTGGAGAAAGTCTGATCTTACTCAATCTGATTTGTTTCTTGTCAGCCCCTCTGGAGGAGAAGCCTACATCATCTCAGCAAAAGCAGAGGCAAACCAAACACCTCTCTCCTATTTGCTTTACTGCTGCACTCGGAATTTCCCTCAAAAGTTCCCCCTAAGCTAGATAGAGAACATTTCTACCTGCAAGTTTTAAGCTTGGCTTAACTAGAGTTGATCAGAGTGTTTCCCTTTAATTCAGGCTTTTGGTACCTGTGATACCTGTTACACAAGAATCTACTCATCCACATTTTCGTGGCCTTGTGTTAGTATATCCAGGGCTTTTTTGCAAGCACACAAGCAGACCGGCATCCCTTTTGGAGCCTGCCTCACTCCCAGCTCTCGCCAGGTACTAGAAAGCTGGAACAAGGACAGCGCTAAAGATGCAAAGGGCGCAATGCAGAAAGGACGATCTAAGCAGGATAACTGAGTAGTTCTGAATAGTTGTGGGTAACAAATTAGAAAAAAAATTAAAGGCTAGGATGGAAAAATATCTCTCTATAACATAGAGTAGTATTTTTATTGCTTTGAGCTCCAGCCAACAATATTCTCCCAGAATATCGGGGTATTAAAAAATGCCTGTCCTCTTTCTTTCATTCCTAAGGGTTGCTCTCTGCACACTGTCCCCATCCTGTACCTTTCCAGTCCCACTTCTGCTGTTCAGTAGCTGCTCACATTGCAGAGTTTGCAACTAGAAGACTTATTTTCCAGATGAAGCCACTAGACTTCCCTACGTCTCTCCTTTAGGATTACACAAAAAAAATTTCAGGGACTTGCAGGACCCGCAGGAGTGACGCAGGGGCCAGGCAGCCTTTTCAAAAGCATCACCAGTGGGGGCTTTGTCACCACCTCCACTTAATGTCTCCCCTCCTCCCCCAGCACCGTGCACGGCTCTCCCCCTGCCGCGCTACGGATACTACTATGTGGACAGAGGCTCGGGCATCTCCTTGGGCTCGGTCCTTGTGTACTGGTGCCAGGAGGGGTACCAGCTGGTGGGCAGCGAGAGGGTCTCCTGCCTCCGCCAGGAGAGCGCTTCATCCTGGAGCCACCCCCCGCCCCACTGCCAGGGTAAGGAGCCCGCCAGCACGACCCAGCCCCTGTGCCCACCTACGGGGTCTCAATGGGGTGCAGGTGATCGCCACCCGATTGCTAACTCGGGAGGGGAGGCGCAGCCACCGGCCCTTGCACGGGGGTTTCCTCATGCTGGCCAAGCCAGCGAGGGCAGGACGAGGAGGTGGGGTGTCCCAGCCACCCCAAAACGGGACAGCAGAGGTCCAGGTTGACCCAGTCAGTGGTCGTCAGCACGGGTGAGATGCCATGCTTCAGCGGGGTCCCTGCAGCAGCGTTTCGTGAGCTGCATAAGGCAGGGGGTTTGCCAAAGGGATGAATTCACCTGACATCGGCTCAGCAGATAACCAGGCCTTATCTCGCTCCCAGTAACTGGTACAGAAGTCACCAGCGTGGGTCAAAAGCTGGTATTGGCTGACACCTAACTCCAGGTGCCAGGCACAGGGACTCCAGGGCACAGCCAAAAGCCTTCAGCA
>NW_009201275.1:52092-54872 GCF_000690835.1 Fulmarus glacialis
TCTGTAACAACCCAGCATGTGCTGTTTGTGAAAGCACATGCAGAGCATGTGCCAGTGGCAAATGGCACTCACATTTTTTGTGGTATGAGCTCATTGAGAACGAATGCCTGAACATGGAAGGTATAAAGTTTATTGCTTTAAAAGCTTTCTCTCACGCACTGCATAAAAATAATTTCAGGAAAATTGGCCTCAAGAAAGTTATATATCTTTGCAGTGGCAAGCAAAACCACAGAAGTTGTAAATACTATATAGCCTATGCGTGAATTATATTGCTCATGCTGGACACTGAGAATTAAAGACCCGGGGCCCTTTCAGAAACAGTTTACGGGCAAACCTGTGGGTGGTTCTATAGCTGGCTGAAAAGAAGTTTGAAATGGAAAAGGTCTACCACATTCGCTTTTGCCACTTCTTTTTCACTTGCTCAAGATAAGCAAATCCATTTTAAAAAGATAGCATCTCATGGAGGTCAAATTAGAAACCAAAGTGCTCCAACCATAAGGAATCCCTGCAGGTGCTTCAGCTCAGAAGCACCCCAGGCAGCCTGCCCTTTAAAAATGAAAACAAAAATAAAGCAATAAAGCAAATGGCCTCAATTCAGAGCTGTAAAACTTGGTAATATACAGTCAGTGAGTGTCTTTCGTTCATAAAAGTAAACAGCAAAATAAAAGCAATGAACTTTGTTGCAATAGGCTGCCGGTACTCCTGTAGTAAAACATTCATAAAGCTCATTAGCAAACCTTGTCTTCTCAGCTCTAAACGGAGGGTGCAAGTTTGTGCACTGTTTAATGAAGAAACAACTTGGGTGAACCAAAAAAAAATCCCAAACCTTAAATCACACCGTGGGTTCCCCAAAATAAAGAGTCTTTAAGACAGTTTTAAGGAAAAAATCCCCAGCGCTTGCTCTCTTTGAAACAAAAAGCAAATCTCTGTACTTTCAGAAGTCTTAGTTTGGTTATTTTGCAAGGTCATAAGGTTGGGTTTTTTGAATCTGTGTGTTTTATTACTTTGAAAACCTAAATATACCATTTTTGCAGATGTTAGCAAATTCTTTTGTATTATTTTACCCTTGGGATGGGAGCCACATCCTTAACTTTAGACATTTACAATGCAAACATCATTTAGGTTCCCTTTACAGTTTGATCAGGATGTAATTCATCTGCTCTTTCCGGACATCTATCTTAGGGCAGGTAGGGATCACAGACTCGGATGGACCATACACCCATCCAAGAAAATTCTGAAGGATGTGGCTATTTTTTATGACAAGGGTGGTGAAACACTGGAACAAGTTGCCCAGAGAGGTGGTAGATGCCCCATCCCTGGAAACATTCAAGGTCAGGTTGGACGGGGCTCTGAGCAACCTGATCTAGTCGAAGATGTCCCTGCCCGTGGCAGGGGGTTGGACTAGATGACCTTTAAAAGTCCCTTCCAACCCAAACATTTCTATGATTCTATGATTACATCCATCAAAGTTTCCAATTAATTTTTCTTTTTTTTTTTTTATGTTTCACAAGTCCATTTTTTCTTTCAAAAAACTCATGCTTCCTCAATCCATTTTAACTTTTTTCATTTCAACATTTTTCCCTTTTTCACTTTTTCCCCTTTTTCACTCTTTTTCCCCTTTTTCACTCTTTTTCCCCTTTTTCACTCTTTTTCCCCTTTTTCACTCTTTTTCCCCTTTTTCACTCTTTTTCCCCTTTTTCACTCTTTTTCCCCTTTTTCACTCTTTTTCCCCTTTTTCACTCTTTTTCCCCTTTTTCACTCTTTTTCCCCTTTTTCACTCTTTTTCCCCTTTTTCACTCTTTTTCCCCTTTTTCACTCTTTTTCCCCTTTTTCACTCTTTTTCCCCTTTTTCACTCTTTTTCCCCTTTTTCACTCTTTTTCCCCTTTTTCACTCTTTTTCCCCTTTTTCACTCTTTTTCCCCTTTTTCACTCTTTTTCCCCTTTTTCACTCTTTTTCCCCTTTTTCACTCTTTTTCCCCTTTTTCACTCTTTTTCCCCTTTTTCACTCTTTTTCCCCTTTTTCACTCTTTTTCCCCTTTTTCACTCTTTTTCCCCTTTTTCACTCTTTTTCCCCTTTTTCACTCTTTTTCCCCTTTTTCACTCTTTTTCCCCTTTTTCACTCTTTTTCCCCTTTTTCACTCTTTTTCCCCTTTTTCACTCTTTTTCCCCTTTTTCACTCTTTTTCCCCTTTTTCACTCTTTTTCCCCTTTTTCACTCTTTTTCCCCTTTTTCACTCTTTTTCCCCTTTTTCACTCTTTTTCCCCTTTTTCACTCTTTTTCCCCTTTTTCACTCTTTTTCCCCTTTTTCACTCTTTTTCCCCTTTTTCACTCTTTTTCCCCTTTTTCACTCTTTTTCCCCTTTTTCACTCTTTTTCCCCTTTTTCACTCTTTTTCCCCTTTTTCACTTTTTTTCCCCTTTTTCAACTTTTCTCCCCCCCTTTTTTCCCCAAGGAACAGTTAAGCAAAAATACATGTTCCAGGTAAAAAAAACCCCAACAAGCTACCGTCATTTCTTTATTTTTTTATTCGGGGCTCAATTCATGCTACCTTTGTGCTTTACGCAAGACACATCCGACGTCTTAACGTTTTCTGTCCCATCCGATTATTTTACTTTAATTACCTGAAGAAAATATTACCTTTTGCCTTATTCGCTTTCTTGTTCAGCCGGCGCGGCATCACCCACGTTCACCATTATTTTTTTAAATGGCTATTAATAAAAAACACACCCTGAAGCATAACTTTAGATTATACGCGGGGGTGGGGGGAGTGGAGCGGGGCCG
>NW_009201276.1:0-227 GCF_000690835.1 Fulmarus glacialis
CTGCATCCCCCTGCCTGCATCCCCCTGCCCATCCTCTCTTTCCCAGGGGTTTTAGGAGAGTAACGTCCAGGGGACTCCCGTGCTCTGCCCTGCCTCAGCGTCTCCTCTAACCCGTGCTCGGTCTAACCTGGCAAAGCTTGCACCCAAACCGCACCTTGCAAAGAGCCCGGCACACTCACGCCTCTCTCCGCCACGGTTAGCAGGCAGAACTGCTCAGAGGCAGCGGA
>NW_009201276.1:703-3017 GCF_000690835.1 Fulmarus glacialis
CAGGCAGCACTGCTCAGGGGCAGCGCAAGCTGCTCTGATGCATAGGAAGAAGGGGAAAAAAAGAAGGAAAAACAGCAGGGAGATATTTGAATCCAGTCCCACCAGCAGCTGAAACGTTCCTGCGCTACTCTGGAAGGTTTTGTCTCTGGCTGGGATTCAGGGAGCAGCTTTACAACAGCTGGGAAGGGGGCAGGGAGGCGGGGGGGCTCGTAGCATACTTCGGCTCCAGGTTTTGCTGTGTGTTTTCTGACATATGTGCTGAGCTGAACTCCTGATAAGCCATTCAGCCCAGCAGTAAATCAGCCACCGGCAGCCGAGCCTTCTCCAGTTTCTCCTCCCGGAGCCAAGACTTCGGCTCCCCGGAGGGTCCGGGTCTGTGCGAACCCACAGGGAGGGCTCCAGCAGCTCTTCCCTCTTCCCGAGGGCCAAGAACCGACCCGGCGGGTCCGGGCACCTGAGCCCCAGCGCTGCCCCATCCCGCAGTGCTGCCAGCAGTGGCTGGCTCTGGGAAGAGCACTGGGGACCGCTGTGTTTGGTATCAAGGAAAGGGCTCAGACCCTCCCCTCCATCCCCCTCTTGAGTTAAAGATACCCTGCTGCTGCTGCGACCTGGGGTGCAGTGATGGTCACGTGCACCTTGGGGAGGTGCTGGGGGCTCGCTTGGCAGAGGGATGCCCTGATGAGCCAAGAAGTGCCAGAGAAACTCAGTCACAGTCAACACTCGCTGTTTGCAAAGACCCCAAGTTCCTGAGCAGTTCCCCAGGGTGTGTGTAATTAACCCTCCGGTTGGACCCTCCTGTGCCTTCTAACCTCCTGTGGCCAGGGCTGGGCATAAAAAGAGCCCTGGTCAGGGACTGGGGGACTAGAGCAAGGGCAGGGGACGGTGTGCGGGCAGGGCAGCTCAGGGCAGGCGGTTATGAAAGGCTGGGGCTGGGCTGCACGGAGCAATGACCTCGGCACCTCCGCCCCTCCATGCGGCACATCTCGCTCGGTGGGGAGTGATTTAACACATGTGGAGTTTCTTGTCGCTGCTCTCTGAGGGAGGAAATGTCTCTCCTGCTCTCCCCTCGCTCGGCTGGGTCTCGGCTCTGGCCTTGGCCCTCTTTCCTTTCCCAGCTGGTGTGAAATGCAGACAGGGAAAACGGAATAGGTGGAGGAGTGGAAAAAGCCTCGCAGGGACGGCTCAGGTTTAACAGCAGCAAGAGGGAGAGATAGCAAGCGCCAGGGCTCCTGGGGCTGAGCCTCAAAGATACCAGCAAACACGTAGAAAGGAAGGAGGAGGAGGAGGAGGAGGGGAGCAAAGGGGTCGTGGGTCCCCTTTGTGCACCAGCTCCCAGACTGAGCACCCGAGGGTGCTCACCCAGCCCCAGCCTAAGCAAAGGGCTCTACTTCTCTGCTGAGCCTCTCTTGTGCCCATCCTAGTCTTTCTGCGATGGGTTACAGAGACTTAAACGGCCCCTCTGTGCTTGGCCAAACGTGCTTTGTACAGCAGCACCCTTGGCCATGCCAGGCTGCTCCCGGGGGGCACCGAGCCCGAGGGTAAGGGGACGACGAGTGCCTGATGGCTGCAGGATGCTGCAGCCCCTTCCTGCCCTGCCGGCGACCCCTTCCCGCCATGCCGGCGGGTCTCCCAGGCAGCCACGGCCCCGTGTCCTCCCACCCCCCCGCAGAGCACGTCCCTTACCCAAGTACTGCCCTTTGCCTTCACGGAAGGGGGGTCCCAGGGGTCCCTTCACCATGGGCTGCATGTACTTCACTTGGGCATAGCCCGCCGCGCCTCCTCCCGCCGCCGAGCGAAGGCCGACCGCCATCACCACCACCAGCAGCAGCGCCACGGCGTCCGGCAGCATCCTGGTCCCCACTGCTCCTGCGGACAAAGCGACAGTGAGAGCGGGCACCCACGACCCCCGTCTGCACCCTCTGTCCCACGAGGATCAGCCAGGAACCTGGGAAGGATCCCGGTGGGAGCAGAACTCCCTTGAATTTGCCTTTTTCTGGACCACAGTTGCCCTGAACACGTTACCCTTCCTGATGTGTGCTGGCTGGGAGATGCACAATAAATACACAGTTTATGAGCAGTCACTAACAACGGGCACCCAGCAGAGCCTTCAGAGGCTGCCCCAGTACCTGGGGTTATGCCCACATCAGGCTTCCCTTACATATTTTTAACATATAGAAGAAGAGGCAAAAAAAAGGCAGGATGAAAACCACCGCCCGCTGAGCTGAGTGTTGCTGTCGCATCTCTCAAGCGAGCAGGGTCTCCTCTAACAAAAGCCGCGTGTGCTCTGGCCATGGCTCCCGCGGGGGCCTCAGGC
>NW_009201276.1:3039-3478 GCF_000690835.1 Fulmarus glacialis
GCTGCCAGCGCCGAGCCCTGCCTGCCCCAGGCACGGCTGGGTGGCTGCTGCGTCTCCCAAATGGGTGCTGCATCTCCCGGTGGGTGCTGGACCAAAACCACGATGTCAGAGCCCGAGACTCGCTGTGTTTGTGGCTCAGCTGTGACACTTTGCGGGCAGCGATGGGAGCTCGCTCGGAGGGTGAAGGACAGGAGCCCTCGGCCGGGAAAGCCCAGGGGAGGACTGCGGCACTTGGGAGCAGCAGACTCTGCCTTAAGTGCCTGTTTATTTAAAATAAATATCCTCCATAAATATACTTTTCCTCTAGCAACTTTTTCTGTGTTAGCTCCACGCGCGGAGCTGCAAACAGATTGATTTGCAAAGAACATTTATTTTCGGAAGCTTAAATAACATGTGATGCCAAAGAGCTTTGCTGGTTTTCCTCCTTCTCGCAATAATT
>NW_009201277.1:0-260 GCF_000690835.1 Fulmarus glacialis
GGTCCATAAACGGGCTGTGCTCTGCTAACCCAGCCCCGCCAAGGCACCAGTTATCCCCAGAGACCTGCACAGGTTATGGGCTCTTTCCCCAAAAGGGAGCAAAAGCCACCTCCCCTGCCATTTGCACCCCGAGCCTGCAACCCCACGCAGTGGGTGGGGGGATCGCTGTGCCCCCCGACACGCATGTAAACCACTCGCCTGTCCCCCTGCCTCCTCCTTTCCGCTCCCCGAGGGCTTTGCTGTAGCGGGCAGCCTCAGGA
>NW_009201277.1:479-2937 GCF_000690835.1 Fulmarus glacialis
CCGCGGAGACGGGGAGTAGCTCCCCCAGCTCGGCCAGGGGGGATGCGATGGCACGGAGAGGATAAACGCTTATCCAGGAGCAGGGCTGGTGCGTGCCCACGCTGGGAACAGAACTACCCAACATCTCTCGACGCGTAGCACTCAACCACAAGACTGTCTTTCCTTCCTGTGCAGATACACACCTACACTCGCATATACATATGCACACGCTTGCTTGCATAGGAGTGTCCATGCAAAGAACTCAACTGCTGAATTCCCACAGCTTCGCCATCACGCTTTGAAACGCTGCTAAATTTATTTATGCAACTGGCTGGAGAGCGGTCGGAGGAGTTAAGCACCCAGCTCCCGCCGGCGTGCTGCTCAACTACCAGCAAAATCCCACCCCAGCTCCTGGGGCTGGTTTTGTTTCTGTAGGTGCAAATGCTGTGAACACCGGCATTTCTCCCACCCTTGTTCAAGACCCTTCTTGCAGCAACACGCCTGGGTGAGGGAGCAGAGCCCAGCCCGGCTCGCACAACCCGGGAGGAGTTTGGAGAGGGCACGGCCACCATGGCTTTAACACGTTATTGCTCAAACCTGCGAGACCCTGGATTTCTTCTGCACTGAACCTACAAGCAGAAACGCCGCTGTTGGCTTGCTTAGGCTGGGGCAAACCTGAGCTAGTGTTTGGCAACAACGGGCGATGGAAACGAGCTCTCCCTGGCCTCGAGGCCGGTGGAAAGTTATCCAGAGATGAGCTGCGTCGTGCAACGGCGCAGCCCAACCCACCGCCGTCCTGTCTCGGTGCTGAAGGCGGATGGAAAAATAGCGAGGGGTGAATCTCCCTTCCCTCCTGAAATGTCACCCTGGGCAAAGCCACTGTGAAGATGCCGTCCCCAAGCATCTCCACAGCCCGTACCCCGCAACCCAGCACCCCGCAGCCCCTGCACGAGGGTTTGCAGCTCCCCCAGTCCCCCTGCACTAACTCTCTAGGAAACTGCCGTTAAAATTAGGGTCTCTGTGGCCTCAGCACTGTCACTGGTGACAAAGATCTTGCAAGACAAGCGCTGCACGTGTTCACACCAGTGCTTTTGGGACTGGCAAAGAGCTGGGCTGGGCTCAGGACCCAAAGCCTGGGTGCAGGGGACGCTGTGAGGGGAGCACAGCAGCCCTTCTCGGGGATTAGCAAGGGCAATTAGGCTCTGACCTACTTTGGGATTTTCCTTAATTCCTTCAGGTATTTCTGCAGTTTTAAGTAGGCGAGCATGGCTCACAGGGCACACGTGCAATGAGTTTCTGGGGAGCAGCCGAAGGGTCTCGGCTGCAAAGGCAGTGGCTGAGCATGAGGAGCCCAGCTCCTGCTGCTTCTCCTCCAGACCCCTGCAAACAAAACTCTTAATTCTGGGGGAAAACACCCCCCCTCTGCCAAGCCCAGCACTTTCCCTGAAGTCTGTCCTGGGGGAAGCCCTATAAAGTAGAGGGAACAGAGGAAAAGAGGTTTCTTCGCAGCGTTTCACAACTCATCTCACAGACTGGCAGCAGCTGCCAAGTCCTGACGCAACATCTCCCCGTGTTTTGCATGTTTCTAGCTCAGGTCCTTCCTCTGCATTGCAGCCCCCTGCTCCAACTGGCATTTCCAACTCCGGCGCCAGCCTAAGAACCACAACGGAACATTTACACAGCAAGAAAAAAGGAGTCCCGACATTTGCAAAGAGAAAACAAACAAACAAACAAACAAAAAAATCAACTATTATTGTCAAAGCCAAGGTGCAACCTGGCGGATTCGACCAGACCCCGTCCCAGAGGCAGACAAAAAGTTTTTTAAAGCCACGATGGTTTTGGCGAAGGGCTGAATGCAGGAGCCCTCTGCAAAGCTGCTAAGGGGGTGGGGGAGAGGGGAAATCAGAGATTTTTTGAAAGCGCTGTGTTATTTCTGGCCAGACCGAAGAGTTTTAGTTTAAAAATGGTCTGCCTCTACCTACCGACCCACTGACTGAACAGGAAGCAGAAACGCGAGTGCTCCGGCAAGCAAGAAAATATAACCCGAGTTTGGGCTGTTAGTTGGCCATAAAAAGCATAAGAAACTGAAAATAACTAAAAATCAGATTTCTCCTCATTTTCACCTAGAAAATACATTTGAGCATTAACTCCCTCCACTTTTTTTTTAAAGGGAGACGAGGCAGAGATGGAGAACTTCACCAAAACCAGTGTGGAGGCGACAGCAGGGTCTTACAATCTTAATATTTAACAATTCCTCCGTGGAAACCGAGGGGGGACTCAAAGCATCCCTGGACCCGCTCTGCCCCTCGCAGCCCACCCACTAGCCCCACGCCGGCGTCGTCCGAGCCCCCCTCCGAGGACTCACTTTAAGCTGGGATTTGGAGACCTTGCCGCTCTTCTCCACATCCAGGGCGGTGAAGGCGTACCAGATGGACTTCAGCAGCTCTGCTCGCAGGTCCATGGCTACAGGCGGCGATGG
>NW_009201277.1:3194-3444 GCF_000690835.1 Fulmarus glacialis
CATCACGGCCCCACAGTCCACATCTCGGCCCCACGGGTCCCTGGGCTGCAAGTCTTTTCCCTCCCACGAACAGATCCCCCACGCCCAGGGAAGCACAATCCAGGCTCACAAAGAGGACAGGGATTCGTAACCCTTTGCTAACTCAGCGCTGCAAGTCTTTTCCCTCCCACGAACAGATCCCCCACGCCCAGGGAAGCACAATCCAGGCTCACAAAGAGGACAGGGATTCGTAACCCTTTGCTAACTCAGC
>NW_009201277.1:3574-14335 GCF_000690835.1 Fulmarus glacialis
AATAGCAGCTTCCTCTTCTGGGATTTAAATGAGGAGCTTCCCCTCGCAGCAGGAGCGCGGGCTGTGCCTTTTGCAAAGGTTCCAGCCCTGCTTGTTTTGGGATCAGTTGCACCGAGGAAGGCGAGCGGAGATCTAGCCCGCTGCAGCCCTCCCAGGTTATGCCCGTTCCTCACCTGCAGAAATCTCTTCCTCTGCAACCCCCCCGGGTGCATCCAAAAAATAAAACACCTGATTGCTGGGAGCCTGCGCTGTGTTAGGTTTGTGGTTGGACTCGATGATCTTAAAGGTCTTTTCCAACCTAAATGATTCTATGGTGCTCTCTGCGCTGGCTTTGTCCACAAACTGCCCGGGGCAGGGGCACGCCGCGGAGGGGCTGAGGTTACTCCTGCTGGGTTGAGGAAGCCAGCCCAGGTCTCTCTCTCCAGCTCAAAGGGTTGTAGGATGCGTTCACAGACACATTTTCTTGTATTGACGCGATTCCCTAAATCTAGGCTTGCAGGAGTCCTTGGAAGAGCCGAGGCCTGATCTGAGATTCAGGAGACAGCTCTTAGCCCCTCTAAGACACATGCTGAGAGCTCAGAGGCTACAACTTCTCTTGCTCACACCCCTCCTCAGTGCTGTTTTTGGACGATCACTGCACTTTCGCTCAATTCAACAAATCTCCTGGACTTCCTTAATTCTTACATCTGCAAAACAGTAACATCCATCCCACCCTCTGCCAGGCACTGGCCCCAGGGACTGAAAGAGAGAAGGGTTTTTTTTTTAAAAGAAAATTTCTAATTTGTTTTTATTTCAGCTCAGTATTTACATCCAAGTCTAGCTCAGCCCCCAACAAGTAGAGAGCGCTTTGCTCTGCTCCACAGCGCCGAGTCTGCCAAGGAAGTTTGCTCGAGTTTGGAGTGTGATGAAGAGATGGGAGAATTACTGTCGGAGCCAGTCCGGGTGCTTGCTCCAGCGTCAGGAACTGGTCACCGCTCCAGACACCGAGCCCAGGACAGCCTGGGCTTGCTTTGATGGGGCTTTATTGCTTCTGTGCATATGCTGCCCACTTGTCCCTTACCTGGAGGGGTGGGCAGGAAAGGGGAGCTTTGGGACCACTCCTAGAGGGAGAGGGCAGGAAGTGCCCCTCCAAAAATATTTTGCACTCCCAGAGACTGCTGAAATCTCTGTGGCTTCACCTCTACAGCAGAAGACTGGCAGGTCTTGGAAATCTTAGCCATGAAGAAATAAATACTAAAAGACACAACCTGCCATCTCCTCCAGACGGTGCCCAAGGCAAGGAGCAGGAAAGTTGCTGCTCAGAGCCCAGGAAAACAGCAGAGCCTCCAGGAGAAGGCAGCAGCTGAGTATCTTTGACATCCCTCCTCGGAGAGAAGAGCCCTTGGAAAAGGGTCACTCCGGTAGCCCAACGCTGCCAGCATCAGCTCTCACCGCCTGTGCGGTGCACACACTGGCCGCTGGTCTCGGACACCTTCCCTCGCTCATGTACCGCACTTCTGCGCGCCAGCTGGCCCGGTTCTTGCAGCTCCCTGCGGAGAACAGGCTCGGGCTGCCTGCTCTCCCTGCCCGGGAGGCTCTGCAGGGTCTCAGCACCCATTCTCAGACACGGCTGCGTCAAGTGTTACAGGTTCATGCTGGATTGCTGCTGCGGCCATGCTGATGGCTTCCTCCAGGCTCTGCTGCTCTTCTAACTGGTGGAGGAAAGAGAGAGATAACACTGTCCTCCCAAAAAGTGGGCTCAGGAGGCGTGGGCTTGCTCAAGGCAGCCCCCAGCAGGACAGAGGTACGAGGGACTGGCGGTGGGTGACACAGGGAGAAAGCAGCAGGGCAAAGCAGAGAGAGACAGGGAAAGGCTGTTTACAAAGGAGCATTCTGCAATCCGAGGAGCACGTCCCTGCTCTCCTCTATAAACAGGGCACCTGGGAATTAAGGAGCAAGCACCCTGGGCAAGAGGAGATGCAGCAGAGCAGGAGGGTAAGCGCTGAAGCCAGGGGTGGACGGGGGAATGAAGGGGAAGGTGGCAGGAGCTGTGTGGTACCTGCACTGTGATGTGGGTGCCATTGGCGGTAGCCAGCAATGCCACCTGCTGATGACGGAGGGATGTGACAGCTGATTCTTCAGACATGACTGCCCCAGAAGTGACTATGGCAACCTAGGAAAAGTTAAGATAAAAACCAATCACGTTTTAAAAGAAAATGCAATTCCTTTCTAGCAGGCTGTTTCTCCACAGGGAAAAGGGAAGGTCCCAGTTTTGTCTGTACCGGCTGTGTCTTGGCGCCATCTGTGTTGGCCACAGTCACGGTGTGTGTGTCACCACCCGCCAGCTCTTCCTCGGGCATGGCGAGGGCACCGCTCTGTGTCACCATGCTGATTGCACTGCCCAGGGCCTGCAGGTCTTCCTGCGACAAACTGACCTGGGCGGGATAACAGCGGATGCTCTCAGCCAGGATGGCTTCTCAGGAGGCCTTATGCAACTCCTGAGTTTAGCCACACAAAGGTCTCAGTAAGGATGAAATATTCTCTCCTCCTCTGCATGCAAGACCTAGGGCACAGAGAACTCCAAGGACTTGGCCCATGGACAGAATCGATGGAGAACTCACAGAGCTCAGGTCTCCAGCCCTCCCCCTTCTATCACACCTCCCCTTCCCATTTAGCATCTTCTCTCCAGGTTTTGAAGGGACAGCTTGTGCATCGCTGCAGCCAGGAGCATCTCAGACTAAGAGGAAACAAGCGTTAACTCGTGGCAGCTGTTTCCTTTGTCCCATGCCACAGAAGGGAGTTTTTCCCAGTCAGCACATGGGCAGCTGGTGGAAGGAAGTACAAGAAAAGCACCACCGTATACAAACTAGGAAAAAACAATCTCCAAATCCAGCCTGTGTCAGCAGAGATTGGGAGCTGCCTCTCAACAGCTGTCCAGGAGGGGAGGGCTGCGAGGCGCTGCAAACAAGCCTGGGCAAACGCCTGCAAGATCCCGTCCAGCAAGGCGGCGAGATGGGGACAAGAGGCCCATTCTTTACCCTCGACATCAAGACTGCAGCAGCGGGGTAAGGCTGTAAGGAGGCAGACCCTGGCATGAAGCCCCAGGGTCTGTTTTATGCTGAAAAAAGCCTTAAAGAGAACACCAAGGCTGGGTAGGGGCAGAATCTTACTCAGTTAACTGCTGTCCCCTACATGCTGGAGGCTGTCAGTGTCCATACCTGCTCTGTCCCATCCTGAGAGATAAGTGAGACCTGTGTAGGCATACCATCATCATCTTCCTCTTCCTCTTCATCTTCCTCCATCTCTGACAGGAAAGCAATATGCTGGCTCTTCAGGGGGGAGCCTCTGTCAGCAGCAGCAGCTGAGTCAGGGAACGGGAAGAGCAAAAGGGGTGAGAGAAGTGCTAATCAGAGCGTGAAAGCACACGCCTGACCCCGGGACGTGCCTGTTGCCTAAAGGGCAAAAGATCATGATGACAACAGCCCAGTGTTGGCCTGGGAAGAAGGGTCTCTACCTCTCCCTGTACTACAGAAGGGGCAGGACTCCATTCCCAACCCGTGACATACAGCGAGGACCACGGAGAGCCCTTTTCTGTTGTCTGTGACACAGATCTGGGTTTGATGGGGGAGGAAGGAGGCCACAGCACAGACCTGGGTCTGAGAGAGGGGAGCAGCTGCAGGCTCTTGCGGTCATCTCTCTCCCCATTGCCACACGGCCTGACCCAAGCCTGCCGCGGGTGATGGCAGTGGTTGCTCACCCTCCAGCTGCTGCTGTTCATAGAGGGCCTGTTCGCTCTCCTCGGTGGCCTCCAGCTCGCCGTGGCTGCTGCGCTTGTGCATGGCCAGCGTGGAGGTCTGGCGGTAGGTCTTCCCACAGCTGTTGCAGGTGTAAGGCTTGCAGTGCGTGTGGACCACGTGGTGCTTGTAGAGGCTGGAGTACTCTGTGAAGCGCTTTCCACAGCCCGGCACAGTGCACATGTACGGCTTCTCTCCTAGGGCAGAGGGCACAGAGCAAAGCTTAACCCATGCACGCTCCTAATGCTCTGGGAAGGGATTCCTCATCAAGAGGGAATAGCTGGAGACAGACCACTGGAACAGGTGGAACATAATCAGCCCAATAAAGGAATTCCTATTTCCTCGCTGGCTACTCCCAGATCTACCTCTGCAATGCCTGGCCTGGAAATGACCATTTCAGTCCCACAGATTTTCCTGCTGCCACAAGCTGTCAGTGCAGCCAACTGACTGGGGAGGAGCTGTCTGCGTTTCGCCCTCTCCTCCTCTTACCTGTGTGGATTCTCATGTGGTTCTTGTAATTGGTGGCACTGGTGAAGCCCCTTCCGCAGTTGGGCTCCGGACACATGTATGGCCGCTCGCCGGTGTGCGTTCGGATGTGAACCTTGCGGATGTTGGATGTGGTAAAAGAGCGGCCACAGCCCACAAAGGGGCACTTGAAGGGACGCTCACCTGCATTGAGAGAGTAACGTGGATGAGAGTCCTGCTACAATGCAGACACCTGTATCCCTTCACTCCTCCCCAGTATTACACCAACGAGACCTCAGATCAGACCCAACTGCTGGCACATTTCCTCTAGCAACATTGGCATCCCTATCCCTTTTGCTCTGCTGTTCATAACTGAGTCAAGAATCCCTAGTACTACTTCTACTACCCATCTACTTCTGTCTGAAGACAACTTCAGTTCTGCCTTGCTTCACCCAAGATACAAAAAGGCATGTCCTGAGCAAAGGCTGAAGCAGTACTTTATCTTGGAGACCCTTTCAATGGGGAGCTCAGTTCTCCTGTACTGCTCACCTGTGTGTGTCCGGATGTGTTTCTGTAGATCCCCAGAGGTTTTGAAGGCTTTGCTACACATGTCTTCCGGACACTTGTATGGTTTCTCACCAGTATGTGTTCTCACGTGGCTCTTCAGCCCGTACCCTGTCCAGGAAAGAAACTACAATTAAATTTTATAACGAGAAGGAAGGCGAGCTGTATATCACCTCTCCGTTCATGCATTTTTGAATGTCTGTCCTGTGTCTGCAAAGCTGAAGGGGAAGAAATATCCAAACAGCCTCACAACACCACTGAAAACTCAGCTTCTTCCTGTAACTCCTTTAATCTGTCCATAATCAATCAAGTCCCGAGCAGTCTCCCATGCTGCAATTCCTTCTCAGAAGGCTTTAAAAGCTATGCATATTGTGCTTTACTGGAAAAAAGCCAGGGCTGATACTCAAGAGCAAAAAAAATCTGCTCAAAAGAGAAATTGTTACCTGTAGCAAATGCTTTCCCACAGCTTGGGAAGTCGCACGTATATGGCCGGTCACCTGTGTGAGCACGTTCATGTACCTGGAAAAGAAAGAAGAGGTCCCTAAAATGAGGACCAAAACAAGGAGGAAGGAAAACAGTGTGGAGAAATCTAGCTGGTGGAGAGAATCTGAAGTTCTCTGCTGGATTTCACCTTGGCCAATTAACACATCTCCTGTGGAGCCAAGCACACAACTCAGCCTTTTGTATAGCAGCATTCTGATCTGGCACTATAACACGGGGATATGCCTGGTCTGCACACTGCGTGACTGCATGTTACCTGCTTTACCTTTAGATGGTGGGCGGTGGTATAGAGGCGGCCACAGCCTTTGTACCCACAACGGAAAGCTCTACTGCCGACCTGCTGCCCCTTCTCATTGCTGTGCACTTCCTCCTCCTGCAAATCCTGCCGAGAGACGTATGGAAATTAATTCAGCGAGCCACTACAGCAGGCTTCGCAAAGCCCACAGAAATAATTGCGCTCTGTGCCATACATACGCGCTCCTTCAGTTACCCTCACAAAAACATGTTCCTACAAACACAACTTTTGCACCTATGGTAAAACCCAGGTGACAGGGCAGGGGTCTAAGAACCAGCATTTCCCATTCCCACCTCCCAGCTCATTGGCTGTTCTCAGACACATAACTTGCCTTTCTGTGCTTCATTTGCAAAACTTGCAGCTAATATATTTGCTAACCTTGCAGAGAAGTCACAAAGCTTTTTTATAATTACTAGCTGGCAAAGCATTCTGCATCAAGAGGAGTTTGGCCTAGTTTCAGAAATGCATCACTGAAAAATTCAAACCTGGGAAGGGACATCGCTGGAATCCTCACTCTTCGTATGGCAGGTGTCTGTCACTCCCTCCTCTTCCTCATCAGATACCTACAAGCAAAGAGGCACAGGTACTGTTCATACCTCCCTGTGCAGCGTGGAGCAGGTGAGCAACCCAAGCAGGAAGGCATTCACATCAGCAGTGCCATCCCACTCTTCTCCAGAGAGCTAGGGGAGGCTGATCCTACCACAGCAGAAAGGTCTCCATCGGCAAATCTTAAAGCTGCCCAGCTGAGCACTGAATCAGCATACTCCTGGTAGCCCCTTCTCACACAACACCATGAAGATGGGAGAAAATGGCAGCACCCAAGACATTCAGATGGAGCACTGCAGTGACAACACGTTAGGATCTGAAGCTATTTTGATTTTTGAGGCCTTTGTCAATAGGGGAAACAGTGGCCATAACTTAGCCACTCCTGACATGTAAAAGGTTAGTCTTGATTTGCTGCCTGAATCATCTGTAGAAGAGAATATCATACCCAGGTGGCGTTATGAGAAACCTAGCAAACAGAAAGAAAACACCTTCAAGGAGGGACATATAAAGCAAGAAAAAAAATCCAAGCTGTATCACAGCAGCTCTCTGCTCTTCGCAAATCTGTGCCTACAGCAGGTTAAGGGTGGTAGGCCCAGCACTCTGTGGGAACTAGCTAGAGGGTCCAGCAGCAAACTGCCCCGTTCTAGGTCCTTAACTGTCAGCCACCTGTCAGTGGTGGCACTCTCACAGGAGCCCTGTTCAGTTTCTCTTCTCAAAGCTGGCATTGCTGAGAAACAAATATACAGAAGTGCTAATGAAGGGAGGACACTTAAACCCCCAGGCCAAACGTGGACAACTACACCAGCTCCTCAGTGCTGCTGGCAGACCATGAAAGAAGCATTGAGTCCTCACCTTACTGGTGTACTGCTTTAATGCATTAATGGTCTCAGCATCAAAGGCATCATCTTCCTCCTCTCCAGCCAACTCCTCTAGCCCAGTTTCTGCCTGCACTTCCAGGATGGTGCTGCCAGGTGGCATGATGACAGGACGATGTATGTAGGCAGTGGAGCCATCCTCCAGCTGGACGGCCTCGAAGGTGCTGGGGTCATAACCTTCTGCAAGAGGAAACCAACAAAATCAAATGTAAAAGAGCTGCTGAGGTGCGCGGCACTCTTCATCTCCCTAGGCTACCTACAGCCTTGGAAACCTGTGACACTTAGCAGCTTCTACTCCAGCTGCCAAGAGAAGAACAGGGAACATGCTTTACCTTTAGCTGTGTTGTGTATGTAGGCCATACTGCCATCTTCCAACATTACTGGCTGACCATCTTCAAAAGCCACAGAATCTAAGAGAAAAGAAAAAAATCCACACACCTTATTGGAAGACTCAGCGGCTTTCAAGCAACCTTTTAAGAACGGAAAAGGGAGGTGGCACACAAGGAGCTTGGGAGGGCGAAGGAAAGACTGCCCAGAGCAATGCAGTTCTTCTTTTTTCTTATGGTGGCTGGGGAGGATTCCTCTATGCCGCTCTGGTGCCTTGCACATGAAATTAATTCCCACCACCTCTCAAATTAATTAATGTCACCACATTTCAGAGGTGACATTGGCTGATGGGTCAATGACCAAGGTGGCATTGCTTCTGGCAATCCCCACCCTCCCTCGCCAAACACCTATTCCAGAAGTAATGTACTATCTCACAGTTCAGAGGAAATTCCTGTCCAACTGCTCCCACATGAAACAAACTTTGTTTGGGCTCTGTAGTTGGCACAAACACAACACACAGCTTACTGGCCTTGCTTGTAGACTTGTGATCTGTCAGACTGACAACTGTGAGAGAGCCCACAGGTGAAACAACACTTAAACATTTGCTTACACCACCAGCAAATTTGCTTTCTTATCAGATTGCTAAAAACTTTGCAGGAAATCACGTTCTATGTCCTTGCTCATTCAGCCTCAAAACCACGGGCAAGAAAAAAACCCTACACCTATATGGACTTCTTAAAGCTAGAGCTAATAGAGAAGCCCGATTGTTGGAACACAGACAACTGCAGTTACATCTACAACGTCCTTCTAAAAAGAAAGAGGTGAATTTATGGTCCTCACCTTTCTGAACTGTAACCTGATGGATATAAGCTGTGGTGCCATCTTCAAGTTCAATGACTTGCCCTTCAATCAGTTTTTCACCTGAAACAGTTAAAAAATTGCCATGAGCGCTGCCTGCAGAGTCCAGTCTTTCTGGTCCCACGAGCTGTCCCCTTTGCCACATCCTCTCAAGGAAACCAGTCCCACAGAAGACAGCAAAACTGTTACTTATAAGCTGTTACTTATCAAGCTTTCCCCTGAATAGCCATAGAGGCACTTAACTTCCCAGAAATGCTGGAGTCTCCTTTTCCTAGACAGGAGGATACAAGACAAAGAACCTCAGTCACCACTTGTTTACAAGCTGCCCTTAACAGCCCTGTAAGCCAAGAAGCAGAAAGAATGATGTGTGCTAAGCGTTTTGGATCTAAAGTAGAAAGCAATTACACTTGTGCTGGAGAAAAATTCAACTAGGAGCTTTTAACGGCATTAGCAGGGGCCTGAAGATTTATTTTCTTCTACTTCGGTGGAGGATCAACTCTTGGAAAAAAAATACAGCACCTAAAGCGTTGCCACCCTTGATGGGTTGTGAAGACCGGACTCTTAAAATAGTGTAACTCTGAGTAACCCTATAATAATATTTTAGTTGCCAAATTATTTGATGCAGAGAGGACATTGCTCTATCCCACTTGGACATGAGGAATCCAGGTTGCTTTCACCTGGTGCACAATGTTTGTGGGGGTCACAAAACCTAGTGGTTTTCAAGATAGTCCAACTCCACACATGTAATAAACTTGCAGTGAGTTCACACAGAAAAGAAAGCCAGAGAGCAATCCCCAGGACATGAAGCCTCGCAACTCAACCGTCCTGTTCCACAGGCTGGGAAACAGTGTGTTCCTTTCCTCAGAAACAGTGGGTGGTGAAAGAAGCAGCACCTCACAAACACCAAAATAAGGGCAGGTGTTGACTTTGGCACTGATATCGCTTCAGTTAACCAACACCGAGCTCAGCGCCCCTTTGAGTGAGAAAAGCACTACTGTGAACCAAATTCTATGCATCTCAGTGAAGTAAAACATCCTGCTTAGCTTCAGGGGAAGTTTTGGTTGAATACAGTCCTGCAGGCCATAGCGTGAACTCTGTTTCCCCGGAGAGAACAGGGCTCACTCTAGTCTGAACAGAACCTTCAACCTCCAAAGCTTTACTTCCAAACCAGAGACATGTTTTATTTCTCCTGCATCACTCTTCTGTGCAAATCTAATAGATAGCGGCTAGCTTCCTGTACAAAGTGACCATACAAGATGTATGACAGTTCGCGTGCCATGAGGGTACTTTTGATAAGTCTGACTTTAATTTCACAGGGTCAATCAAGAGACTTTAGACTTCGCAGCCCAAAGGAACCATTACCTTTGACAGCCTGCTGAATGTAGGCTGTCGTCCCGTCACTAAGGGTCACTGCTTGCAAGCCCAAGCTCTCCATCCTGCCCCGATGACTGGTCCTCAGACATGAATTTCACTTTACTCAGCGTGCTCGCAGAGAGCACCGGGACCCAGAGCAAGAGGTCTGTGGAACAGCGAGTTGTGTTCTTTGTTCCAAGCCTTAAATAAAAAGAACAATTCAAATTTTATATTCTCCCAACATATGTATACTTACTTTTGCACATTAAGAAGGGTTTGAACAGCAAACTATTTTGGAGATTATAAAGGATTAAATTGGACAAAAGATGCACCCTTCCCATACCAATGGCAGGCAGGGCTAACAATCTATTCCAGAGACAAATATAAGATAATTATAAGATTCAGGGAGGCCTTATTGTGGCCTTTCAGTACTTAAAGGGGGCTGATAAGAAAGATGGTGGCAAACTTTTTAGCAGGGCCTGTTGTGACAGGACAAGGGGGAATGGTTTTAAACTAAAAGAGGGTAGATTTAGACTAGATATAAGGAAGAAATTTTTTACAATGAGGGTGGTGAGACACTGGCAGAGGTTGCCCAGAGAGGTGGTAGATGCCCCATCCCTGGGAACATTCAAGGTCAGGTTGGACTGGGCTCTGAGCAACCTGATCTAGTTCAAGATGTCCCTGCCCACGGCAGGGGGTTGGACTAGATGAACTTTAAAGGTCCCTTCCAACCCAAACTATTCTATGATTCCATAAAGCTTATCAAGCCAGTGAACTGACAGGCTCTTTTTAGAGATAGTGTAAATGCCACATTCAAGCCCTTCCCATCCTCCAGATGATCTGCAGGAAAGGTTTCTGAGTACTTTAAAGTCTGAACCTACAGGCTGAGGGTGTCCTCTACTGCAAGAAGCAGGGGCAGGATGATGAGCTTTGTCCCTGGAAGCATCCTCACTCTCTCCTCCCTTTCCTGTCTAATTCCCGGCCTTCTGAGGAACAGAATTTCAGGCTATAAGCAGATGATGTTAAAACATCCACACCCCCCTAAGAACACTTTGCTAAAGAGGCACTCTGCTGATAGATTATCTTTAAAAGCAGCTGCAGTGGATTCTTCATGAGTAATCTCTGAGATAGCCTAGTATTTTATCATTTTGATTTCCAGGAACAAGTCTGACCGCTCTGTCTGTCACTGCAGCACCCACGGGTG